>NC_056726.1:1468127014-1468187014 GCF_019279795.1 Protopterus annectens
AAATACAACCATACTCCCAGTACTTATACACAAACAATAAAGAAAATGTGGTCAAACAACAACATTCATTAATCTGGAATATATCCAATCGGACTTTGACTAAAGAGGAACAACTAGTTCTGGAGAAAAGATTATCCTACATTCCAGCACAATCAGCTGATATTATGGATTATATTTTGGACCTAAAATGTTATATGAGGTCGTTAACACTGAAAATTTTATATGGTACTGATGCATTTAATAATACTTCTAATATGACTGTATGTTTGACGAAACCCAGTGTATATACACCTGTGAACCATCCTGTTTTAAATTTGTATGAGAAATTGTGTACTGACGCTCTATATGAAGCATTTTATAATGGTTCTATCAGTGATGGCAGAAAATAATTTTATAATTTAGATCACAAAGAAAGGGCAGCTTTAAAGTCTCAGTTTGATGAAAATATATGTATAAGACCTACGGATAAAGAAGGTCCCATTGTGGTTATGGATAAAGCATTTTATATTTTGAAAATGTATGATATGTTAGATGACCCTATTTCTTATAGGAAAATACTTTCACATGATGTAGATAGAATAGTGGCCAGGATTAATAGTACTTTACAATAAGCATTAACATTTAGAATACTTGAGTATGATTTGTATTTTAGTGTTGAGTACCCACTTATACCCATAATACAAGGTACACCTAAAATACAAAAAGATCCTTCGAATCTGCCTATGAGACCCATAGTTTCAGGCAAAGGTTGGTGTACTGAACAACTCTCCATATACCTTGAAAAAGTTCTGAGACCTCTAGTAAATCAGAATACACATATTGTAAAAGACTCTAAGCATTTTTTGGAAAGCTTATATCAATTTCGTCATAATATGGGTGAATTAAGGTGATGTATTATGGTTACATTAGATGTTCAATCCTTTTTTCACAGCCATACCTAATGAACCAGGCATAGCTATGTTACAAAAATATTTGGAGAAATTCTCCACTTTTGATAGGGCCAAGATAGAGCTGTTAGCCCTTTTAATGGAAATAGTATTGGAGAATAATGTTTTTTTATTTGAGAATCAGCTATATCTTCAGGTGCACGGAGTAGCCATGGGCACTTTGTGTGCCAACAGCTATGCTAACATAGTTATGGCAGTGTGGGAGCAAGAATATATATTGAATGGTCCATATAAAGAGAATGTAAAATTTTATAGACATTTTGTGGATGATATTTTCTTTGTTTGGACCAGTGGAATTGTTGCAGTCATATCTGATTTATTTGAATCAGACGTCTGCGTTCCTTAGGTTTGCTATGAAATATTCATACACTAGATTAGATTTTTTGGATATTACTATTAATACCCCAAGGGAGGGAGAAGTCACCACAGAAGTATATAGGAAAGAATGGTATAGAAATAGCTACCTTTATAGAACTAGCATGCACGCACAACATATATTTGATAATGTGATGAAGGGTCAAGGCATGAGGATATGCAGATTATGTGTGGAAGAGGAATTTTTTGATAAAGAAGTACACCAATTAGAACAGAGATTTATTGAGAGAGGATACCATAGAGACAAAATAGTAAAAAATATGGAAATAGTAAGAGATAGTAGATCAACATCTGGTAGACCTTATTTTTCTGAGAGATCTTTGGACAGATTAGGGCCCACTAAACAAGGGAAATATACATCTAATAGAACTGTATGTAGAATGCCAGTTAAATACGCTAGTAATATGAAAGTTGCCACAGACATTTATAGGACGTTTTGGCCTATACTGTCAGTGGATCCAGAGGTCATGAATATAATGGGTGAACGACCCTCATTTGTATATAAAAACATGAAAAATATTAAAAGAATGTTATGTTATTCTAGAAATGGTAAGGAAGAATTTAATAAGGGGGTTAGTGTATGTAAAAATTGTAATTTTTGTAAATATATAGACACTACAGATAAATTTGTCCACCCAGATTTGGGTAAGACCTTCTGGTTTCATGCAAAAGGCACTTGTGACTCTGAACATCTAGTATACATTGCCTATTGTGTGGCCTGTATGGGCTTTTATATAGGCAAAACAGATAGAACATTTAAATTTCGAATAAGGAAACACTTTTATAAAATACAGAAGCAGGTCACTATGAAGGCTCTAGTGAAACATATTATGAGCACTTCACATGCACATAGTTTAGGTTTATAATGGTGGAAAATACTAAATTAACTAGTAGACTTGGGGATGTTAAAAATAAAACAGAACTTAACGAGACCAGATGGATAGTTAGATTGAAAGCCGATGAGGGCAAATGACTTAATGACAAAGTACCTATTAAACCTGTGTTAGAAAATAGACCACTTAGAACTTAATTTATGTGTTTATTTATGCTCTTAAATTCATGTATTTTATGTATTTGTGGATGAATTTTATACATTTTTATTGTTCCTTTAAGGTTTTAATTGTTTGATTGATTGTTTAGTTGATTGCATTTAATATTTATGGAAGTTCATGCAGTGTGATTGCTATTATGTCTGAAGAAGCAGTGGGATACATTGCGAAAGCACTCACATCTCTTGTTTAAATAAAGAAGTTTATAGTTCTGCTGTGGCGACCCCTAACCGGGAAAAGCCGAAAGACACAAACAAATCTACATTGTGTCATCGTTCAGCCTTAGCACAAAGTATTTTGTTTATATATATATATATATATATATATATATATATATATAAAATTTAAAAAAAAAAATATATATATATATATATATATATATATATATATATATATATATATATATATATATATATGGGTCTACTTCACATAATCGAACATGCAAATGCTCGAATTTCATATGGTGAAGACCATATGATCCAACATTTGAATGTTCAAAAATGTGAAAAAAAAATAAAAGCAAATAAACAACAACAAAAAAAAAAAAAAACTAAACAGTGCTAGATAAATATACCAACTCTGAAATCGCACTAGATTGCGGTAAAGGGAAATCTTCCTGTTCTGCACTCTATGGAGATTCCCATTCAGACAGGTCGAGCTTTTAAAAGTTCGATCATATGGTCTCTGCCATATGAAAGTCAAGCTTTTAAAAGTTTGACCATCTGAAGGGGACCCATGTATATATATATATATATATATATATATATATATATATATATATATATATATGTATATATATATATATATATATGGGTACGTGTCACTTCACCTAAAACCCATTTCACCTAAACTCATTTCACTGAGACAAAATTACCTAAATTTAATTTCACCTAAAACTCATTTCACTGAAAAGTAATACTTTAACGCAATTGAAAGGTATTTGTCCTTTTCCCCACTGTAGTGCAATCCTGGTGTTAGTATTTATATTAAGGGGGATAGTTGGCTTTTACCAAATAATGTAAAACAAAACTAGACAACATAAAACCAAAATAAGTATATATATATATATATATATATATATATATATATATATATATATATATATATATATATATATATATATATATATATATATATATATATATATATATATATATATATATGTGTATATATATATATATATATATATATATATATATATATATATATATGGTTCTACCTGACATAGTCGAAACCACACAACACCAACAACGACATCACCGACACCACATAATCGACAGTGCAATAAAACGAAACCTCACATACCCGACAACGAAATAACCGACGGTACACAAACACGAAACCCCATACACTGCACACACCACAATAACAACAATAAAATACAAAACACATCCCCATACCCCAAACCACACACACAACACAAGCACACCAAAATCCTTACAAACCCACACTAAACCTTACATACACAACTATCGACAACCCTAACCCAAACCCTAACCCTAAGGTCCGTCACTATCGCACACGTACCTAACCCGCTCCCTAACCCTAACTCACTTAACCCGCCCCTAACCCAAAGTCTATCCCTACCGCACACTTACCTAACCCGCTCCCTAACCCTAACTCACTTAACCCGCCCCTATGCCACAGTCTATCCCTACCGCACACTTACCTAACCCGCTCCCTAACCCTAACTCACTTAACCCACCCCTATCCCCACAGACCGTCAATATCCACACTTACCTGACTCGCACCCTAATGTCCGTCACTACCGCATACTCACACAGCCTTTTCCCATGTCGGCATCCTCGGCGTCGGTGTTGTCATCCGTCGCGTCGGTCTTCTGCATTGTCGATGTTCTGGCACTCGTGATTCGCGTCGGTCTTCTTCATTGTCGATCTTCTGGAGCTCGGGATTCCATTGTCGATTTTCTACGCTGTCGACTAAGTCAGGTAGAACCATATATATATATATATATATATATATATATATATATACACACATAGTCCATATTTTTGAGCTTTTTGTGGTGTGTTAATAATGTTTTAACAATTTCTTGATTTTTAAGGAGAAAAAAAAAAAGAGAACATTCTCTGCACCAATGGAGCTTGTGCTTTTATTTCCACTGAATGCTGTTGAGATTTGAGATTTATGTCCTTCCCTCCATGTTTTGAATTTTACCAATTTTTATATGACATTATGCATTACTAGTGGTTTGGACAGTACAGCATTTGTAATTGTTGGAATGACGAACACCAGATGTTTTTGACTTTCCTGATAATTTGTTGTAGCCTATGAATTTGATACTGGATAATTTCTATAAGTTGTTCTAGGTATTTCTTTGAATCTTGAATTATTTGTTATTCCAATTTTTCTTTAACCCACAAGGGCACTTTCTCTTGTAATTATTGATGTATATGTCTCCTTGTGGCTTGTGAGATTTAAGAAAATGAATGGTGTGAAATTCACTCTAGTTCCAGTCATCCAAATGGAAATTGACTAGAAGAGGGCATCATACAAACGATGAAAGACTACACCGAAGCCGTAATTCCTGATTTAATAGGGCAGTTCAAAAATGAAAAGTTCTGCAAAAGTCAAAAGTTCTACAAAAGTGACAAGTTCCCTTTTAAACACAGACATGCAGCTCATGTTTCAAAGTAGTGCATTTCTTAAATTGAAATGTAATGTCGTGCCTGGAACTGTTGAGGCCTGATTTTCAGTGAGAAGTATAAAAGTAACTTGGATGCCTGAATGAGAAGACACCTGGAAGCTTTACTACATGGCTACATGCTACTGAAATGGCAAATAACAACCAGCTCAAGTTGCCTTGAGAACAGGACCCCCCTCCGATGCACACAGCTGATGGGGAAATGGCAAATTAACATGACATGCAGAACAGATTAAAAGTTCATAGCTACTTTAATTTTGACAGCACTACTGATATAGAAAAATGAATGATCAGTATTACAACCAATAAAGACACATGAACAATTCTGGACCCAAAAATGATGTTTGGCTGGTAATGTACACAAAGCCTGAAGACTAAAGCACACGTACAACATGTAAAACAGGTACATGTACAAAATGTACAACAGGTACAACATGTACAACAGGCACACCATGTACAACACGTACAGCAGGTACAACAGATACAAATGTGCAAGTACAACAGGTACAACAGGTACAACATGTGCAACATGTACAACATGTACAACAGGCACAACATGTATAACATGTACAACAACTACAGCAGGTACAACAGGTACAACATGTACAACAGGCACAACATGTACAACATGTACAACAGGCACAACATGTACAAGAACTACAGCAGGTACAACAGGTACATCTACAACAGGCACAACATGTACAACATGTACAACAGGCAAAACATGTACAACAGGCAAAACATGTACAACAGGTACAAAACATACAATAGGTACAACAGGTACAAATGTACAAGTACAACAGGTACAACATTTACAACAGGTACAACATGTACAACATGTACAATGGGTACAACATGTGCAACAGCTACAACATGTACAACATGTACAATAGCTACAACATGTACAACAGGTACAGTATATACAACAGATACATGTACAACAGGCAAAACATGTACAATAGGTACAACAGGTACAACATGTACAACATGTACAACAGACACAGTGAAACACTCTGTTGGGAAGCTAGATTTGCTGGATGAACTTAGTGAAACTTTTTTCATAAGGCCTACAGAGATAAGTGATTTGCTTAGAGTCACAAATTTAAGCAAAGAAGGCCAAGGTAATCAAAACCTGGACTACTGGACCGCAGGAATTAACTCATTACCAAAAATATATATATATATATATATATATATATATATATTTATGTAAATTGAAGACGTAACAAACAACAAATCACAGTACTGTTGCTGTTGTTAGATATATATATATATATATATATATATATATATATATATATATATATATGTGTGTGTGTATATGTGTAGCTTTTTTTCTGACCTCTATACCTGTTGTCCAATTGGGTCTTGCCATGAACAACAGTCTGCCCTGTACCCCAGGGGTCCTGTCCATTTCAAGGGTAAAAGATGATGACAATGTAGTTATTTTCCAGACAGTCAGAAGGGTATTTTATTTTTCTTGGGACCACAAAATAGACACAGTGGCATGCTTTCTTGCATCTAATTGATTTTTTGTCCCTCCATCATTGAAATTCCTTTGTTAGATAGTGAGACAGTCTGCTTACAGCCTGCTCCATTGTAGTTGCCTTGAGAGGTACACACATGCTTCTGTTTATAAGTTGCCTCCCAAACAAGCATCTCTTCATGCTGTGAGTCAGACTCCTCCCCCACATGCAGCTGCTCTTCCTGTGAGACACTTGCATCCATGCAGGTTTCACCAATGCAGCAATCAAAGATGCCTCCCTTCCTCCATGATGTGTAATCCAGCACTGGCTGCACATTTACATCTTCCCCCATCCAGTCCCTCCAGTACCCATGATGATAGTCGAACATGTGTCATCTAGGCTGCTGTCACTGTCAGGGCTTTATCCCTGTTTCATGTGGCTGGGTAGCCATAAAGATACTTTCTTGTATTTTTAGTGTAGTTATACATCCTCCCTCCATCTACTCTTTATATCTTTGTTCTCTTCAGTCCTTGACCGAGTTACCTCGATAGCTTTTTTTTGGCCAAACCTACCTGTGTCCATTTGCTTGGCTTGCCTGCTGCCTTCTCAGAGATATGAGCCTTGAGGCTACTTATTGCTAAAGCCATGAGATGAGAAGTCATATGGGGTGATGCAGAAGGACATTACAATCCTTCATTTAGTGGAGATAGATCAAGATTCCTGACCAGGTCAGCAATGTCCAGTGGCAAATATACATGATTTGTGCCTTTACTTAATTACTATATTTGATTTTATTAATGGCAACTATTTGATAGTCTGAGACTCCCAAATGTGAGCTCCAGAAGAGCGAGTTGCAACGAATGAAAATGATGACTTGTATATAGCAAGTCTGAGGTTGCTCTTTCTTAGAGTATTTCCTTTTCTCTGAGGTATGACAGTCTTGGAACTGGCATATATAAGTCTAGGTCTATATCAGTTCAGTGAAAAATCAGTTCAGCGAACAGCATTTTCAGTGCATTTAGATCAAAAATGCTATCCATTAAACTGTTCATTTTGAGATCCCGGTACAGTGAGGATTGGGAAATTTGCCCTTTCCTCACTGAAGTGCAGAGTTGGCATATATAATTAGCAGGAGGGGTGTAAAAGGTGCAGCCCCCCCCCCCCACATGAGCAGAGTTCAACGAAATGCTGTTTTCTGAACTGATGGTTCCATGTAGTGAGATAGACCCATAGGTTTGAGGGTATGGAGTGTTTGTGCCCACACTGGGGTGCAAGGGAAACTGAAAAAATAACTTTAACAGAGAGCAACAATGTTCAACATTTGTTGTTCACCTGAATTTTCAAACTTTTTTTATTTTATTTTTTTAATTCTAGGACTCCTTGTTACAAGCTTGGAAGTTACAATTTGTAAATTGGATAGGTGAACTGGCCTAAAGATCATTTTCAGCCCTGATCTGTATCAAGAAGCAACACCAATATTTCATAACTGCACTTAAAAAAGAGATTACCTTCTGAGTTATATTTGAAACTAACATTTACATTTATTTTACATTAGAACAAGCATTCACAGTTAAAAAAGTACTAAAGTTGTACTTTTGCAGGAATATTTACACAAATGTCTGAATTCTGTACAAGAATACAATGAGCATTAATGCAATTTAGTAACTGCTCTAGTTGCGCTTTATATGACTGTCAGCTACACAAATCACTGCATTATATATAATCATACTAACACTATTACACATTTACACTGGTTACACAGTTAACTCTATGTATCAATTCTGTGCTTAGAAGTCTGACACTCCTCCTTATACAGGTTCCCTGGCCTCCATCTGAGCATTCACAGGCTGTGATGAACTGTATACCACCCCACCCCCCAGGATAGGCAGATGGCTGCTAACAGCTTCATCTTACCTACCCCCATGACTTTTTCTGTGCATTGGGTTTTTTCATAAAGCCTGGTTACCAATGGCATATATAGCACCTTGCTTCTGCACCAGTATTGGCCCATTGAGATACTTGAGGATGCTGGCCTGACCTTACCCATTTGTTGGCTCTTATGCACACCATGTAAAGCATGGGCCTGCTTTACCATCCTGGAAGGGCAGGCTTGCCAATAACCACAGGGGGTGATGGATACAGTGTGCACATGTTCTGTGACAGCATCGACTACACTGGTGATGAGTACAGTGTCTACATGCTCTGTGACAGCATTGGATACACCGGTGATGAGTACAGTGTACACATACTCCATAACAGCATTGAGTACACTGGTGATTGGTACAGTGTGAGCATGCTCTGTGACAGCATCGGGTAAACTGGTGATGGGTACAGTGTGCACATATTCTGTGACAGCATTGGATACACTGGTGATGAGTACAGTGTGGACATACTCCATAACAGCATTGAGTACACTGGTGACTGGTACAGTGTGCGCATGTTCTGTGACTGGATCAGGTAAACTGGTGATGGGTACAGTGTACACATGCTCTGTGACAGTATCGGGTACACTGGTAATGGGTACAGTGTGCATGTGCTCTGTAACAGCATTGAATACACTTGTGATGGGTACAGTATGCACATGCTCTGTAACAGCATCGAGTACATTGGTGATGGGTACAGTGTGCACATACTCAGTGACAGCAATGGATACGCTGGTGATGGGTACAGTGTGCACATACTCTGTAAGAGCATCAAGTACACTGGTGATGAGTATAGTGTGCACATGCTCCATGACAGCATCAGGACACTGGTGATGGGTACAGTGTCTACGTACTCCATGATAGCATCGGATACACTGGTGATGAGTACAGCGTGCACATGTTCTGTGACAGCATCGGGGCACTGGTGATGGGTAGAGTGTCTACACACTCTGTGACAGCATTGGATAGACTGGTAATGGGTACATACTGGTGATGGGTGCAGTGTGCACATGTTCCATGACAGCATCGGGACACTGGAGATTGGTACAGTGTGCACATGCTCTTTGACAACATCGGGTACATTTGTGATGGTTACATTGTGCACATGCTCTGTAACAGCATTGGGTACACTTCCCTGACACATATGCTACAGGCTGTGCCTGTGACTCTCACTTCCAGAAGATATCAACATAGCAGGATCAGACTAGGAAACCTGCTTCCCACAAAATGTCTGAGAAATAGAGCCATACCTGGTTCATTTATCTGGTGCCCCTCAAATCTAAGCTAAGGGAAAAAAAAGAAATTAACATTACTTCCCCAAATCTACTGCTCCTCACTTTTCTCCTAAGTAGTACCAGGTCCTCTTAGAGCAAAAAAAAAAAGAATGTGCGTGGTAGCCACACGTGGTAGAAGTGAAACTTCTATCTTTAAGGACTGCAAGCGCTACCAACAAGCAGCATGGCAGACATTGGGATGCGCTTTTTAAGGTCCCAGTCCATCAAGATCCTTATTGCAAGAACCCAACATCAGTGCTTTTGCCTTAAAACATTGTAGACATCAAACCGGTCATGTGTATTTTTGTGGTTTTTAAGAAAATGCGTATTTTTGTGTTATGTATTTAATATATTCTTCCAACTCACAATGGTTTGCAGACATACACACACACACACACACACTCATGCAGACATGATGCAGCAATGTGATCCACTATAATACACCTGCTTTGTGCAGATTGATGCCCCCTCCTGCAATTAACAGGTGAGAGGAAGTGCAATTTCCCTTGCATTTTCTAGTTTTGGAGTGATGTAATGCAAATGATTCTGTACTTGTTTTTCCCCAGGTGGAGGCTGAAGCCAATGCTTTGGTATTAGCAAGACTTAGAAACTGGCTACCTATTTCTAGACTGGTGTGCAAGATGAAGCAGAATTCCTCTCTCGTAATGATGTGTGGTGTGTGTGTGTGTGTGTGTGTGTGTGTGTGTGTGTGTGTGTGTGTGTGTGTGTGTGTGTGTGTGTGTGTGTGTGTGTGTGTGTGTGTGTGTGTGTGTGTGTGTGTGTGTGTGTGTGTGTGTGTGTGTGTGTGTGTATGTGTGTGTGTGTGTGTGTGTGTGTGTGTCTGCGTGTGTGCATGTGATACAGGATTGTCACACTGAAATATGGGCACAGCTTTGTGAAATTTTCATATAGTGATCCTGTACATTTGTCCTCTTCAGACAAGCTACACCTGTTTCTCTCTGAGTAGCAGCTTGTAAGTGTAGAAACTGCAAGACAAATTGCACTTTCTCTCACTTGTTAATTGCAGGAGGGGGCAACAGTCCCTCCCTGACTCATGGTATGGTAACAGTCAGTTGTTGAACAGTGCTACCGTCCAGTGGAGTCTCACTTCTGTTTCACTTTTTGTTTCACGCCGAACACGCACTGCCATACCTAAGGAAGTTTCACTTCAAGAAGGACAAGCAGCTGGTTACCAGCTTTTTTGCAAATTTCTGGTGTTCTGTTGGCATAAAAAGCAGCAACAAAATGGATCATCATAAGAACAACCCAGCTTCCAAAGAGTGCTCTTCATTTTCTACTCCGATGCAGTGTTCGGGAGCAAGATGCTATGTGAGTGCATCCATTTGTGTGTGCGTGTGGTGGGTTATTATTTTAAAAGCTATTTGGTTTTTAGCTCTCTTGCACCAGACTCACTCTGACGTGACAAGTGATCATACTTACTACATAATCCATCAGCCGCACTTTACCAAAATGTGAGACACATTATATGATGAGTGGACAGAATCTGTGACACAAGATAAAATGTGATACTGCAAGCAAGTGCAAAACACAGTCAAAGCAAATGGAGTTATGAGTTTCATTTTTTGCAGCTTATGGAGCATCATATAACCTGTGATGATGTCCGAGTGGGTTTTTTTCCCTTTTCCATGTGTTTGAGTCATTCAGGAGTTTGTACATATTTAAGTGTTGGAGCTTGTCCACATGTGGGGGGGGGGGGGGCAGAGATGCTTGCCCCAACAGAAAAAAGTGTATGTTTTATGACCATCAGAGTGTCCCTGTTTTGAGTTGTGACCTTCAAAGGTTTCAGAAGTTTTGATTTGATTAATCGTGCATCCATTGCACAAGATCACAATTATAAATAGTAGATTGTATAAATTTTACTGAATTTGTGCTTTTAAATTTCATTAGAACTATGGAAAAGTGGCATCTGTCAGTAGCATGGAGGAGTGTAAATGGCAATAAAATTACTGTTGTACCTCATGACATGGCACTTGAAAGTAATACTCACAGTTTGTATTACTTTGCTTCTTACTCTCAGTGTAACAATTCATACGGTTCATAGAAATGTTAGTGAGCTGGATAGGATGATCAATGTTGGAAGTGAGATTAACTATGGTGGGTTAGTTCATGCTCTCCTTTGATAACCACATAGCCAAAATGGTCAGGAAATCCTTCTATGTGGCACACCTGATCACAAAGGGTTTCTCATCCAGATCCAAGGAGGTGATTGTGCCCCTTTACTCCTCACTCATTAGGCCCATAATAGAGTACAATGCCCCATTTGGGATGCACCTCACTAGACACCTGCAACAACTAGAAAGACCACAGAAGTACCTCACTAAGAGGATTAAGGGCCTTAAACAATTACCCTATGAAGCATGACTAAAAAAAGCTCCAGCTCTTCTCAGTCGCTTACCATCTGCTCAGAGGTGACCTATGCCTGACCTATAGGGCCATGTCAAACCCTGAACTAATAGACATGCTTCACCTCAAAAAAACGAGATCCCTCAGAACCACTCATTCTAGTGACTTGAACCTATGTACAACAATAAACAGGACATGCTGGAGGGATAGATTCATGTCCCAGCAACTCCCCTCACTCTGGAATAGAATCCCAATCCATATTTGACACAGCTCCTCTCTGATCCTCTTCAAGAGAAATTTTGATGAGTGGATGGGTAATCGTAGGTTCTACCCTGGGATCACTTCAGGAGCCCTGTTGACATAGGCCCAGGTTACTAATCTAATGGGGAGGTGAAAGCCATCACTCTGTGGCTAGGCTTATAAATGCCCATGGGCAGATAGCCTAGTACTTACCAATGAACCTATGAACAGTTTGTCAGCAGTTTCTATGATGGGGTAAAGGGCACGATATGAAAAAAGTTCACCAGGCATTACTCTGCAACAGATATAAAAACTGAAAGAGAAAAAAATCTTTGGAGACACGTGGCATCTGCAGCCTGCATTCCAATTGCTATCCAATTCTGTTCTTAACAGTTCAAGCAGTACTTAAATTTCTTCACAAACGTTATCAGGAAGCTACAAGAAATAGCTATTTAACTTAAATATACCTTGGTAAGATTCCTAAAATCTCAAGACCTTTGCTATATTTCATATTTTTTGCAGGAAGCAAGTTCCCAAATAAGGTGTAAGGAAGAGCGAAGGAAAGTGTGTGTGTGTTTATGTGTGTCCAGGGGTGGCTCATGCTATTGGACTGCAGGACTGCAGCCCTCCCAGCTGTGCAGCCCCCCCAGCTGTAAAAATGTAAAATAAAACAAAAAAGAAAATGAAATAAATAAAAATAAAAGAGAAAATAAAAAATGCGAGTCCCGGAACATTCAGACTTATGGTGAACCAGTCTGGAGCATGCACACAGAATCCAGACTGTCTCCACCAGCAGTCCAGAGTATGAATACAACATTCAACTCAACATTTTCCCAGCAGTCTATGCAGTTACAACTGCATAGACTGAAAGAGGATTGGACTGCAATGTCCTTAAGTAGGAAGGACTAGGTGCTCTCATTGGAAGGAAGGACAGGATCAGAACGGGAATTACTCAGCAGATTTAACATGGGCTTTACTCTGCATGGGATGGACTTTGCTTTGGCTCCTGGCTTTACTTGGCATGGAAAGGAAGGGATGTACTTGGCATGAAAAGAACTTTACAAGGTAGTGTGCGTGTGTGTGTGTGTGTGTGTGTGTGTGTGTGTGTGTGTGTGTGTGTGTGTGTGTGTGAAATGCCCCAGTTGCTACATGGTGGTGGGTAGAGAATAAGGTTTGAAACCTGTATCTTGGGGCCAAGTGGCAAGAGCCTGAATTCCCTACTCACCACCATTTATAAAAAGTTGCAGATTTTTGCCTCATATTTGTTCTGTTCCTCATAAAATCTGTGGTTTCTGTATTTTTGTTTCTTCATAGGTTCATAGGTTCATAGGTTTATACTAGGCTATCTGCCCTAAGGCATTTATAAGCCTAGCCCAGAGTTTTTGTGGCTTACGCCACCCCTTATGTTAAAAAATACTGTGCCCATTAGTTTGTTGTGCCTCTGTCCAGCAGTGACACAGAGATGATTCCCGGGGTAAACCTATGATCTCCCATCCACCGGTCAAGATTTCTCTTGAACAGAGCCAGCGAGGTGCTCTGCCTCACATGGACAGGGATTTTATTCCACAACATAGGGAGTCTCTGGGTGACAAATCTATCCCTCCAGCATGTCCTATTTATATCCGTGCTAAGGTTTAAGTCGCTTGCTCTAGTGGATCTGGTAGATTTGGATTTTTTGAGGTGGAGCATGTCCATTAATTCCGGGTTGGACATGGCCTTGTATGTCAGGCACAGGTCACCTCTGAGCATACAGTATGCAACTGAATAGCGCT
Source organism: Protopterus annectens (assembly GCF_019279795.1). Classification (NCBI taxonomy): domain Eukaryota; kingdom Metazoa; phylum Chordata; order Ceratodontiformes; family Protopteridae; genus Protopterus; species Protopterus annectens. The sequence goes on from NC_056726.1 coordinate 1,468,141,089, forward strand.
GGAGTTTCTTCAGTCTGGCAGCATATGACAGATTTTGGAGTCCCTTTATCCTTTTGGTGAGGAACTTTTGGGGTCTCTCCAATTGCTGCAGGTATCGGGTGAGATACATCCCGAATGGGGCATTGTACTCGATCATTGGTCTGATAAGTGAAGAGTACAGGGGAACAATGACCTCACTTGATCTGGATGTGAATCCCTTCATGATCAGGTGGGCAATGTAGAAGGTTTTTCTAACCACTTCAGCAATGTGAGTGTCAAAAGAAAGGCCACTGTCAACCTGGGTCCCCAGGTCCCTGATAACCTCTTCTGTGCTTAGTGGATTGCCACCTATATGGTAGCTTGGGGTTACCTTGTTTTTCCCGAAGGGTATGACTATACATTTTTTGGCATTTAACTTCAGGCCATGGCTCTGGCACCAGCTATCAGTTTCCTTGAGACCCCTCTGAAGGATATCTGTGTCCAATGTACTTTCCACTATGGCTCCCAGTTTGCAGTCATCTGCAAACTTTGTCAGCCATAGTCCTCCTATGTTAGCCTGTACTTCTGAGAAGTAGATGCCGAACAACAGGGGGCCAAGGACTGAGCCCTGTGGGACACCACTTGTGACCGGCTTGGAGTCTGACATGGCGCCAGCTACTCTAACCCTGTGGGTTCTGTCCAGCCAGCTTGCAACCCATCTTGTGACATATGGGTTTACATTTAAGCTGGTAAGTTTCTTTATAATACCTGAGTGGGGTATTGTGTCGAAAGCTTTTGCAAGATCAAGGTAGGCTGTATGGACTGCCTTTCCCTCATCAATGGCCTTGGTGACTGTTTCGAAGAAGTCGACCAAGTTCAAAAGGCATGATATGCCCTTGACAAAGCCAAACTGGGTCAGGTCCAATGTCTGCAAGTCCCCTATGTCTTTGTTTATGAGTTCCATTATGATCCTCTCCATAGCCTTGCAGACCAGACTTGTTAAGCTTATGGGCGGTAATTACCAGGGTCCGTAGAGGCACCGCCTTTGTGGAGTGGGACCACAGTTGCCGTACGCCACTCCTTGGGCATGTATCCTGTGGTAAGGCTAAGATTAAACAGCTGCCTTATGTGCGGGTTTTGTTCCTCATTGAGTTCGTGTAGCACACAGCTGGGGACACCATCCGGTCCCATTGATGCTGTGTTTTTAGCTTTAGAGAGAGCAGCTTTCACCTGCGCATTGGAGATGTCTGGGAGGCTACACTCCGCTGGGATAGTTATCTCTCCTTTTGGGGGGGAGAGGGGGGTGAAGTTTGCACTGAACCTGTCTGCCAGTATGTTGGCAATGTCTGTGGGTTCAGTGATTTTTGTATAATTTTGGATTAATTCTGAGCATATCTAGGAGTTTCCACCCAGGTTTCTAACATAGCTGAAGAAGGCCTTATGATTGTCTTTTGAATCTATGGCAATTTTTCTCTCAAAGTTGGCCTTGGATGATTTTATGAGTGCCCGTATTTTTTTACTAATAATGATCAAAGGTGTCTTCTCTTTTATGGATTTTGTTCTATCATGTAACAGCTTTCTCCTCTTATTGTAAAGTTTGTTTATGGCTGGGGTCCACCAGACTGGACGTTTGCCCTTGGTGGAAAGAGTCTTGGTTTTAGTTAGGGATTGCCTGATCCATGCAGTCCTGGAGGTGTTCGTAGAAGGCATTTGTAAGGGCTTCTGCAGCTTGGGTTGTGGTTTCCACTGGCTCGAGGGCCTTGAAGGATACCACACCAGTCTTGAGTAGTGTGAAGTTTGCTTTAGAGAAGTTCTTCACTGTGGTCTTTTTTGTTTGGGGTGGGGGCAGGATGTGGATATCCAGTGAGATTAGTTTATGATCTGATCTCACCAATGAGGGATATACTTCTGGTGTGGAGCATTTTGTCCCCATGTTTGTGATGATGAGATCTAGTATATTTTCTCCTCTTGTGGGAATGGTGACTAGTTGTTCCATGGCATTTGAATTTATGAACTCCAGGAACCTTTGGGCTAGAAAGTTTGGGCTTGAGTAATGTTCCCAGTCTATATTCGGGTAGTTGAAGTCACCCAATATAATGGTGTTTGGAGATACATTTATACCCTCCAGTGTCTTCAGGAAGGCTGTGTGGGGTTCCTGAGTTTGAGAGGGTGGCCTGTAGCATGCTACACATTGTAGAGCAGTTTTGCCTATGATTAATTGCACCTGGATGGTTTCCGATGCTTCGTGCATTGCCACCAACCTGGAGGTGTGGGTATCCTTGATGAATATGGATACACCCCCTCCTTTTGTGGTGTGGTCCGGGTTTTGGGGCCGGAACGCATGATATGAGGTAAAACCTGATAGTGCCGGGGTGCTCTCAGGAGCCTTGAACCAGGTTTCAGTCACAGCACAGACATCGATGTTCTCCATACTGAGAAGGGCCTCGAGTGCGTGCATTTTGAGATTTAGACTTCTGGCATTGAGCAGCATTACCCTTAGTTTCTTCCCATTTTTGTTTTCTAGGGTGGTAGGTTTAGAATTTGAGCCTTGCCTAAAAAGGCACTATGGGGGTGGCAAGAGCCTTAGCCAATATCCGGAATCCCAGGGGTGACAGGTGCAAGCCGTCCCTTGCGAAGCAGCATGGCTTGTCAAGCATGTCATCCCAGGCAGACAGACACTGGATCCCCTTTGAATGACACCAGAAATTAAGCCAATTGTTAAAGCTGATCATCTTGTCTCTATGTTGTGGCATCATTCTTGGTGAAGGAAGGATGCTGCTCAGGGTCAGGGTCATACCTGCCTGGGCTACATAATCAGAGAGCTCCTCTATGTCTCTTTTCATGTAGTCCAGGGAGGTACATCTCAGGTCGTTCACACCAGCATGGACAATGACTGTGTCATATTTGTACTTGCTGTGGAGTGACCCGAGTGCTTGTGTTATGTGGCGGATTCTAGCGCCCAATAGGCAGCTTACTGTGACCCTCTCCTTGTTCAGCCTGGTGAGTGGGACGCCAGTGTGTCTGACTATGGAGTCACCTATGACAAGTATGTTTGGTGTTGTATTTGGTCTTAAGGGCTGTGACTGCTTTGCACACTGATTTTGTGTTTTATGTGTTGCCTGTGGTGTGTCATGAGGTGGCGGTTGCTTGGGTGTCTGCTTTGGAGGCCTCTGCTGTTTAGGTAAATTTTTGCTCAGAGCCTCCAAGTATGTCTTTGTGTGTTTATGTGTTTGATTCATTGTTGTGATAGCTTTATGTGAGACTGGTTTTGTGGTGTGTGTAGTTGCCTTCTCCTCCTGTCTAGTCTTGCCAGTCCTGAGTTGAGAGAGCTCAGCCTCCAGTTTGGCTAAATAGCTGCATCTCTCGCAAGTATTTGTGTTATGTGGGAGGAGGAGAGGGTTGTCTGTGTACATGAGTACATGAGTGTTGGGCTAGACCAGTATACTCCACGGACGCTTCTCCCAACATTAGGACAGCCCCCAAGCTTAAAAAACCACTCCGCGGGATCCCAATACATCGCCGCTGACCTGTGAAGACCACTCCAAGTGCGAATGCACTAAAAAGACTTAACCATCTGTGTTTGACTGTAAATCAAAACACCTAATAGTTGCTCAAGACAGCCCCCAAGCTTAAAAAACCACTCCGCGGGATCCCAATACATCGCCGCTGACCTGTGAAGACCACTCCAAGTGCGAATGCACTAAAAAGACTTAACCATCTGTGTTTGACTGTAAATCAAAACACCTAATAGTTGCTCAAGACAGCCCCCAAGCTTAAAAAACCACTCCGCGGGATCCCAATACATCGCCGCTGACCTGTGAAGACCACTCCAAGTGCGAATGCACTAAAAAGACTTAACCATCTGTGTTTGACTGTAAATCAAAACACCTAATAGTTGCTCAAGACAGCCCCCAAGCTTAAAAAACCACTCCGCGGGATCCCAATACATCGCCGCTGACCTGTGAAGACCACTCCAAGTGCGAATGCACTAAAAAGACTTAACCATCTGTGTTTGACTGTAAATCAAAACACCTAATAGTTGCTCAAGGTAATGAACCAACCAACCTAAAAGTGCTTTATACACGAACCTTCTACAAAAAGAACTTACTTGATTAAAATCATATATACAGTATTTTTAAACCTGCTGTTAAATACGGTCACCTTAAAACCTGAAGAAATCCCTGTGGTGTAAGCCCCGCGAGGTTTCATTACTCCCTTGTGGTATTTCCGCCTCTAAGGCTGCTTAAGGGAATAGTGTTGGGCTAGACCAGTATACTCCACGGACGCTTCTCCCAACATTAGAGTAGGTTGTAAACCAATTCCTACCTTGCTGCATCTCCCATTTTAACGGAGAAACTGAGAATATTTGTTTGTATTTTACATTGTACTCATTTAGAGCTCGCTTTGAAGAGCGCGCAACTATACTGTAACTAAGTATCACACTGTACTGATGTCTACTTGAGCGTTTTTACTTCTGCCTAAGCACGTTGCTAAACGCGAGCGTGTAATCTTGTAGTTACTGTGATTTTGAACTGCTGCATTTATAACCTTGCTGTAACTTAGAGTTTGGACTGAACAAATGTTAAAACTGGGCATAGTACTCTGTTTAGTGTACTGTTTAAAGTGCGCGTGTTGCTTACTGAGCACGCTCAACCAAAGTTTAAACCTTGCTGCATCTCTGTTTATAGCCATTTCTTATATGTTGAAAGCCGCTGCTTTGTAGTATTGATTTGTACAGCTGCTTTTGCTTTGTAGCGTCTAATTGTACACGTGCTTATCACCAGTGTTAAAGTAGTCTGAAACGGGCAATTCTATGTTTATGCCTCCCTATGTCTCTTACCAAACGTAAGTCTAATTTAAACTAACGACAAGTATCTTCTTTCATTATCTCTACTTTAGACAGCCCCCAAGCTTAAAAAACCACTCCGCGGGATCCCAATACATCGCCGCTGACCTGTGAAGACCACTCCAAGTGAGAATGCACTAAAAAGACTTAACCATCTGTGTTTGACTGTAAATCAAAACACCTAATAGTTGCTCAAGGTAATGAACCGACCAACCTAAAAGTGCTTTATACACGAACCTTCTACAAAAAGAACTTACTTGATTAAAATCATATATACAGTATTTTTAAACCTGCTGTTAAATACGGTCACCTTAAAACCTGAAGAAATCCCTGTGGTGTAAGCCCCGCTCCGCTACGCTCGGGCTCGCTCCGCGCCCCTCCCTGCCCCCTATTCCCACCCGCCCCCAGTACCTCTACATTTATTGGTCATTTAAGCCCATCCCCCTTACCACCATCCAATTACGACTGTCCCTCACCCTGTACCACTCCCTTCCTCTTCTCCACCAGTCTTCATTATAAAGTATACTCCCCCAGTCCGCCCACCCCTTTTCCCTCCCACTGTCACTCCCTCCTCCCTCCTCTTTGCTCCAGTACTCACCAACTTGCAGCAAGGTAGTTCCCCCAGCTAATACCACTTACCTATCCCCCCCCCCTCAACATGGAAAAAAACACTCTTAGTACTTTCTCCCTCACAACATTACTACTTACCTTATCTTATCTGGTAACTAGATATGAAACCCTTGACCCAGCAGGCACCTACTTCCCTTATGGTCAGACCTCCCTGCACTCCCATGACTCCTCCAACGTCATTCAACCCTCTCATCACCTTGCTATTAATGCGTGCTCCAACAATATCCGCCCTACTCTCTGGTACCCGAAATTATCCTCAACAAGGGGACATCTAAAACTACTAATGAAACTCCAAAGAATCCTTGATTATTTAAAAAAATCCATAACAAAAGATGGTGACATCCACCCTAACCCAGGCCCTACCCTTAACATTGACCCAAACCCCCTGAATGCTGCTAGAAGCCCAGCAGGCTCCCTACGTATGCTTCACCTTAACCTAAGAAGTATTAATAACAAAGTACACAACTTGCATGCTCTACTTGCAACCCACTCCCCTGACATTATGTGTCTCTCAGAAACTTGGCTCAAACCCAGCACTAAGGATGAGGAAGTCATCCCACCTGGGTATAACATCCTCAGAGCCGACAGAACCACTAGAAAAGGTGGTGGAATAGCAGTCATGTTCAAGAACTCCTTGAATATCATTAGGAATCCACTCCAACCTCCAAAAGTCCATAACCAGGAATTACTTGCTCTAAAGCTATCCCTAAACAACCAAAAAAGTATTAATCTCTTAGTCATCTATTTCCCTCCAGGCAACAATACTGAATACCTAGAACAAACTCTTAGTTGGCTTTCCACCTTCTATCCCCAGGAAACGATTATTTTAGGAGATGTTAACATCGACTGGTCTCTCCACTCCTCCCAACTAAATCCACTCCCCATTAACTTACACGGATTTTCCCAACTTATTCTTTCCCCCACTAGAATTGGACATGCCCAACAAAAGGAGAGCATCATAGATTGGATCCTTACCAACAAGGATCCTTCCAACTATACCTCAGGGACCCTCCCTAACGACCTTAGCGACCACCTTATCACTTTTATTATTAAACACAAATGCTCAACTACAAACCCCCCCCTCACCAGACTAGTCAGGAACAGCAAGAATTTTGTCCCAGATCAATTTCTTGCAGACCTCTATGCATGTAACTGGTCCATCCTAAAAACTCTACCCTTAGATCAGAGCGTGTCATACTTTAATGACACCTTCCTCAAAATACTTGACTCTCACGCTCCCAAGCGACTCATTAGAACTAAGGAACGTATTGCACCTTGGCTATCTAAAGATACTAAAACTAAAATTAAACTCAGAGATCAGGCCTGGAACAAATGGAGAACCACAAAAACCCCTCTAGATCGCATCAAGTTTCTTCAGCTTAGAAACTCAACCAAAGCTGCCGTTATGTCTGACAAAAAACAATATTTCTGTCACCTACAAGACAAATATCAAAATAATCCCAAAAATTCTGGGCAGGTTTCAATCACCTCCTCCATCCAGGCAAATCCACTACCCCCACACCGAAACACTCATGGATAAAAATCCAAGTGAAATAGCTAACTCTTTTAATTCCTTTTTTACTGAGACCATCCAGTCCCTTGCTAGTCAGCTCACTTCATCCCCTGTGGCTCCAACCCCAACCAACTACCCCACTCAAACTGCCTTCAATTTAAAACCCACCTCCACCTACTACATTCGTACCCTCCTGAAAAACTTAAACCAACCACCCTAGCGGCTGACTTACTCCCAGCCAAATACTTACAAATAGCTTCTGATGCCATAGCCTACCCTGTATCAATCTTAATTAACCGTCAATCAAGCCTCTATTCCCTCAATCTGGAAAATCTCGTATATCATTCCTCTCCACAAAGGAGGGACCTCCACTGCCACAACAAACTATAGACCCATAGCCATACTCTCCCCCCTATCTAAAATTTTGGAACGCTGCATTCACAAGCAACTCATCACCCACCTCACACAAAATAACCTCCTGTCCAACACCCAACACGGCTTCCGCCCCCATCATAGCACAACCACGGCTCTCCTCTCCTTTGTCGATTCAATTAACCTCAACCGGAATAACAAACTAATCTCCTCTGCGCTTTTTCTAGACCTATCGAAAGCCTTCGATATGGTCAACCACAATCAGCTGCTCCATACATTGGAAACTTTTAATCTTAGCAAAACTACCATAAATTGGTTTAACGCATACCTCACCGGCAGAAAACAGGCAGTACAGTGGCAAAACAGGATTTCAGACCTACTCCCCACGAACATCGGTGTTCCCCAAGGATCTATTCTCGGTCCCCTTCTTTTCTCCCTCTTTATTAATGGTCTACACTCCATCCTCCCTAGAGCCACCTGCATTCAATATGCGGATGACTCCACTCTTATCTGCTCAGACGACTCTCTCACCAAACTCCAAGTCACAACCCAAAACTGTTTTTCTATTGTTGAAAAATGGTTCTCAGATCTAAAACTCCTACTTAATCCAACCAAAACCAAACTGCTTCTATTCTACCCCTCCCCAGCGACTTCTTATGGCACGGAACCTCCCCATACCCCCACCTCAACCTTCGCTGTGTCCTCTAATAATGGTACCAAAATTTATCCTGTCACCCACACTAAACTACTTGGAGTGACAATTGACCACAAACTGAGATTTGACATCCATGTAAACCAGGCCATTAAATCACTTAACAAGAAACTTGGGTCCATGTATAAAATAAAGAAATTCTTAACCCCCCACACCAAACTAACCATTGCACTCCACCTTCTACCCACACTCCTCTATGCCTCCCCAATATTCTCCTTCCTTCACAAGAAAGAGCTTAATAAACTATCCACTACCTATAACCACATAGCCAGATTCATTACCGGACTGCCCTACCGCACCCATCACTGCCTAAATCTAAAAACACTGGGATGGCTAGAATTGCCCAACATCCTCAAACTCAACCAACTTACAGAGGCATTCAAAATTATAAAACATCCTGAAAAAACTCCCTCACTGAACAATATACTTACCCCCTACTCCAATCTAACATCCCTTAGGTCATCCAAAAGTATTCAAGTATTAACCATTAAATCTACTAACTCGGGTGGGGAAGCACTGTACGCCAATTCCATTGGCAAAACCTGGAATGCTCTCCCTAACAACCTTAGACTTATACCCACTCTCCACCAATTCAAAATTCAACTCCGAGCTCTATTAAAATCTCAATGGCTATGTCCATGCACTAATCCAGACTAATAGCTCAGGCTCCCAGCTCAACCTGGCCTACCTAGGCCTCCACCCAGCCCTTAACTTAAGGGTCCACTATGAAGCCTTTACTAACTAATATCACTAATTGAAATTTTTTATACTATTACCTACTGTAATATTTTTGAATTTTATGTTACCTGTCTCAATTTCCTAACTTATGTCACTATATTTGTTTATGTACCTCTGTTCTTTGGAGCTTTTCTCCCCGGGTCTCCACTGAAAATGGACATGTATCCAGTTGGACCAACCCGGTCAACAAATGTAAAATAAAATAAATAAATAAATAAATGAGGCAATTGTAACATTGCCTCAATATTCCCAGATTCACCAACTGGACAGGAGAGGACGCCAGCATCTGGCCCTTCGACATGCTAGAGAAATTAAGAAGTTTGGAGTGTAACTGAATGAGAGAGGACTTAGTAAGAAAGTGGGTACTCCTGGGGGGGTGGTTTCGCTAGTGAGGGACTTTGTATAATACAGAAGTGCTAAGCCTGAACAGAAGATGCTTTTAAGACAAGTGCTGAGCTTTTTTTTTTTTTTTTTTTTTTTTTGGAGAAAAAAAAAGCCTTTTAGGAACTTTAGGAACAAGTGCTGCGCTTTTTAGTTAAGGGATATACTGCTCTAGTGGCAACTCCACGCTAAATCGCACTAAAACACTCTAAAGCATGCTTGATAGCAGGGGCTGGAAAGAGCCAGGAATTGACCCAATACGGCCAATAAAACTACAGTTTCAAGTGAGTAACCACTCCCACGGGGGGCAGGGGAGCTGCTCAATGTTTTTCACTGCCACTGATCAACAGAGAGACTTTCCTTTAGCCCAAGCAAAAATGGCCTCACAGAAACTTACAAACAGTTCAGGAACAGCAAGCCTGTAACTGAACTTTTTTAAATCTCAGAAAAGTGGGAAAAAAGCAAGATTTTTTTTTTTTGTTTTTATTTTTTCAGAGATAGCAGAGGTTCACAAGTAATATCAAGTTATAACAGTGCAGTAAATGACCCCACACAAGAGTGCTAGGTCAAAGACAGAAAATATGCAAGTTTTGAGAAAAAACAATTTTAAAATTAAGTGCAGACAGGAAATTCAGTAAACAGCTTTTGGTTGTGCTCTAAATACAGCTACTAATGCAGAAATCAAGTTTAACAAGCCAGAAAATGCTCAAACTAGGCAACTATGCAGAAAAACTTACCAAATAAACAGAGAAAAAATACTTAAAATCTCAAAAGTAGCTCCCTTCTTCTCTCAGCGTTTTCTCCTCTTGGTGGGTGCTTCACCAACAGCCAACAAGCCTGAAAAGACCCCAAACCCACGAGGCAACTAGGTTTTAAGAGAGGAAGATGAAGGAGTTTTGGAAATGACCCCTACTGGTCAATAAAACTACAGTTTCAAGTCAGTAACCACTCCCACGGGGGCAGGGGAGCTGCTCAATGTTTTTCACTGCCACTGATCAACAGAGAGACTTTCCTTTAGCCCAAGCAAAAATGGCCTCACAGAAACTTACAAGCAGTTCAGGAACAGCAAGCCTGTAAATGAACTTTTTTAAATCTCAGAAAAGTGGGAAAAAAGCAAGATTTTTTTGTTTTTGTTTTTTCAGAGATAGCAGAGGTTCACAAGTAAAATCAAGTTATAACAGTGCAGTAAATGACCCCACACAAGAATGCTAGGTCAAAGACAGAAAATATGCAAGTTTTGAGAAAAAACGATTTTAAAATTAAGTGCAAACAGGAAATTCAGTAAACAGCTTTTGGTTGTGCTCTAAATACAGCTACTAATGCAGAAATCAAGTTTAACAAGCCAGAAAATGCGCAAACTAGGCAACTATGCAGAAAAACTTAGCAAATAAACAGAGAAAAAATACTTAAAATATCAAAAGTGGCTCCCTTCTTCTCTCAGCGTTTTCTCCTCTTGGTGGGTGCTTCACCAACAGCCAACAAGCCTGAAAAGCGCAGTCAGTAGTGCAGTGGTGCTGTGGTAGCATTGTTGCCTGACAGCTACAGGTTGTCTGGTTTGATTCTTGTCTTGGGTGCCTTCTGTGTGGAGTCTGCATGATATTTGTGGGTTTGCTCTGGTGTCCTTCCATCTTACAAAGACATGTGCCTGGAGTGTTTCTGCTGAAAATTGGCTTTTGTTCCAAGTCACACTTTCCTGGTTAACAAATGTTAAATCAAAATGACAAGCATTTGAATTTCAGACTTAATAATCTTCAGAAAGTACACGGTAATGCAAAACATATTATTATAGCAATTTTCTAAGTTTATAAGATGGATATTTGAAATTTGTCCCTATTTTTGGGACTGTATTCCCACATTATTGGCTCCATCCAGGTTTTTTGTGCCAAGGTTGAGAGCTATGGTGAGAACTGAATTCACTGAATATGTTTGGGGGCTGTATTCCCCCATTATTGACTTTGTTCAGGTGTTTTGTGCTAAGATATTGACAGCTATGGTGAGAACTGAATTCACTAAATCGTAGCCATTTAAGTTTCAGTCTTCCTCACTTTCATAAAACAGATGATTTGGCATAGTGGTCTGCTGTTCTGACGATTTTGCACAGTATCCTGGGTTCAATACTTGGCAGTGAAATGTGTGGTGGTAACACAGCCTTTTATTCTAGCAACTTTCCAACATTATATAAGCAATGTTTAAAATGTGTCCCTGTTTTTTGTTTTTTTGTCCCCCCCCCCCCAAATTATGGCTTTTTCCAGATTTCTTGTGCTGCAAAGTTCAGAGATACAGCTGAGTGTCAAGTAGATTTTACAAGAAGTTGAGAGCTGCAGGGGAACAAAAGTTTAGTGCTGCTTATGCTGAGTCTGCTCGTATTGCTAATAGCTTAACAGGTAGTGTACTTGCATTTGACGCAGAAGGCTGTGGGTTCTACTTCCACAGTAGATAGATGCATTGCTGATACTGTGCTGTATTGTAAAGGGGGTGGATTCTGCAGTCCTTATTGGTGAAGATACCTAGCAACTATATGAACCTGTTATCAGTTTGCCATCCATTCCCTATTGCAATATTGCTAGCTTATCATTTTTTTAATGCAACATAGGCAATTTATTCCTCAATGGCAACAGGCACTTTATTTGTAGATGAAACAATGAAACATAAAGTTGTTTGCTAGCAGGAACCATTTCATTAGCTACAGATTTCTTTAATGTGGAATTATTTAGATGACTTTTACTTCGTCAGAGATTGGGCATATTTACTGATACTGGTGGACTGTAGAAGTTTGAGTAGACTTTTATGATAGAAATGTTCTGAATTGGGCAGTTTTGTCATTATTGGTGCATGCATTTTGTTGTGGGTGGCCATGGTGGTGCAGTGGTTAGTGTTGCTGCCTCACAGTAAGAGGTTCTCTGGTTTGATTCTCGGCTGGGGTGTCTTCTGTGCAGAGTCTGCATGTCCTCCCTGAGGTTATGTGGGTTTCCTCCCAAAGACATGCAGTAGATGGATTGGACACTCTAAATTGGTCCTGTGTGTGTGCCTTTTGTGGAAGGTTGGGTGTTGGGCTGGCAACTCGACACTGTAAACCTCCACTGCCAATCATGAGCAGACAGATGATCTGCTGTGGTGACCCCTAACTGGGAAAAGCTGAAAAAAGACGTTTACTGGAAAAATGTTCAAAACTACAAATTTAAAACGCCCTTCAACAACTGTACTATATTGTACAAGGAATATAATTTAATACAATCAGGAATGTGTATCAAAGACCACATGTATGTTTCATGTGCAAGGGGCCTATGATTTAAAAACAGCCCAAAGTTAATCTTTATCTGCCACTGGCAAAATGTATTTTCTTTGAATGTGGGTTTCAGTGCTGTTTCAATGAATGTGAGTTTCAAGGGCAGAGAAGTTTTAATGCTAATAAGTCTGTTTTCAATGTGAGATTGCATCGCTTTGTTTAGCAGATGTTTTAGTGTTTGTGCTGTAAAATGCAAAATAAAACTTTCAAATGAAGTCCAAATCACCGTAGAAGTAAAGCAGTATGCACATTAGTGTTTATGGTAAATGGGGTGAAATAGCCAAGTAATGGTTCACTGGAATGGATGCAAGGGGGAGGCTCCATTCGACCATGATTTTGTGAGGGGGAAGGGCGGCAAACTCAAAGACAGCCCTAGCTGAACTATACCTCTCAACTGTCCAGATTTTCACAGAATAAATAGATTTTTGCTTCTTATTTTTGGTTTGTTCCTCATAAAATGTGTGGTTTTTTGGCAAATAATTTAGAAATTGTCACTAAATGATGACAGTTTCAGACTTCATAACCTTCAGAAAAATGCATGCTAAAGCAAGGCCTGTTATTTTATCAACTGTCTCAGTTTATACAACAATTTTTAGTACTGTCTATATGTTTCCCCAGTATATTTGGCCTTGTCCAGATTTCCTGCATTAACAGGTTGAGAGGTACATGCAAATAAATTGTTTTATAGAATTAGGCATTTCCAAACCTCTCAACTGTCCCCAATTTTGGCTCAAAATGTTGCTCTTCCCCTAATAATCCTGCCGCAAAATAGCAATTTTGGAAGAAAACGTGGAGGGTTTACAATTAAGTAATAACTGTAATAATGCCTGATCAGAGTTATAGATTACTTTTATTTCAGAAATGCATGTAGATTATTTTATTTTGTCAGCTGCTCAAGTTAACAGTACTAATATTAAAAAGTGTCCCTTCTTTGACAGGTTCCTAGCTGTATTGTGTGGCTATTTTTTATTTTTGCATCACATTTTTGGTCCATTTTTCATAAAATTGTGTTTTTTTGGCAAATTAGTGGCAAATCATTAAAGACTGAAGTTAGAAAATAATGACAGACATTTGAATTTCAGATTTTGTACCTTTCAGAAAATTCATACTAATACAAGACCTACTATTCTATTATCTTTCTAAGTTTATAAGAGCAATATTTAAAAAGTGTCCTTATTTTTGGGCCTTTGTCCCACTTTTATGTATGGCTTTGTCCAGATTTTTTGTTCTGAGGTTGAGAGGTATGACAAATGTGTCAGGACCATCACAGTCAGCCAGATACGTTTCAAATTGTGACATACTTGTTGCACCCCACTCCCCCATGTAGTGACTCTGGATGTGTCCAGGCAAGGCAAGGGACAGTTATGCAGTGTAAATATGCGGAGTATCCCCCTATCCAAGGTAGACACAAGTACTACAGTGGCTTTTTATCTGTCCTTGATTTTGCAGAATGTTCTGGTTTCTGCCATATTTTTTATACTGTTGATTTATGCTTATTATTACTCAGAAAGTGCCTGTTGCTCTGTGTTTAAGTAGCAATGCTTTAATGACCATCAGGTAAGCTTGTCTGAGATTGTAAGATGTAAGTAGGCTTTTATAAGCATACTGTTAAAGAATTGCCAACATTGAAAGCCTTTCTGTTGTTGCCATGCAGAGAATACTTACATAACTAGATAATGTATAAGCCTTGCGTATTGAAATGCATATGACAGTATTTGTAATAAAGGGCAGGATTACATTATTTTAAGAAGCTCATTACATTTGTTGGAGACTTGCAGTCATCTTTGCAGGCTTTTCCTGTAAACCAAACAGAATGCCAATCTATCATGTACGGTCCATTACCTGTACAATAATCCTTAAAGCAATATATCTTGAGCTTGTTGTTTCTTGTTTGCATTTCATTTTTTACTTTGATCATGTTTTCCCCATGAAACAAGTAGATAGCTGTTGTCAGGCAGCAGGTCTTTTTTGGATAAGAAACATTTTCACAAGTGGGGGCATCACAGAGATTTCTACTTTCAGCATGTTACTTGGTACTTTTATAAAGCTGAATATAAATTATAATTAGAACTGCAATGCAAGGAGAAGTGGTTTGAGATGAGTCTGCTTGGTTTTTTTATACTTGATTTTGACTGGCATTCCAGTAATGTATTCAAAAAGTAATTTATTTTTTCATGCCTCAGAACCTTTTTGTTTCTATCTAGATATTAAGTAAGCTGTCATGCAACCAATGCATTGAAATATTTTTTTTTCTTCTACATTTCATTTTGTCTTGATTGGACTCTCATAATGATGGTTTGGCACCCATGGCAGCGTATTTAATTAAAGTTCCAGTTTTTGTGGTTTTGAGCAGAGCCCCTCCCCTTTCTAGTTGACCACACCCATTCCCATTGTCTCCACCCATTCAGCTGTCTCCTGCAGCCCCCCCTTTGATTTGAAGTCACCAGCCAACACTGGTGTGTGTGTATGTGTGTGTGTGTGTGTGTGTGTGTGTGTGTGTGTGTGTGTGTGTGTGTAGAGTTTGAGTTGGAAGCTGCACTACCTCTGCAGAAGGTGAACCTGCACTATGTGCCTGGGTCTGCAGGTGGAGTCTGAGTTCCATTTCTGTTTCACTTTTCCATTTCAGTCTGAACTCGCACTACCATGCCTTAACAAGTTTCACTTCAAAAAACTTCAACATTTAAAAAAAGTGTAAACCACAGCAATAGTAAAAAAAGTACCCACAACGGGAGACATGTTCCTGTAGCAAAATAGCAATAAATACATAAACTTTGAATCATAAACAGGAACTGTATCGGCAGTTTACCAGCTTCCACCACAATTGACTACGAGCAATATTATAGTCCATAGAACTCGAACAGAAAGTGAGCGCTTTCACCATCAGGCTTCTTCAGATTTCAATGTTCACATACATCATTGGTTTTAAATAGCAATACCAAATGAATAAAATAACTGACGCCAGTATTTTCTATTAAAGTAACAGGAAACATAAAAATCTCCAATACATAACATGCCGAACAAATGCATAGAGACCTAGTCATATCGATCTTATAAATGACTAAACGCTGTTACTAAATGCATTTAGTAACAGCGTTTAGTCATTATGTTTCCTGTTACTTTAATAGTCAATAGAAAATACTGACGTCAGTTATTTTATTCATTTGGTATTGCTATTTAAAACCAATGATGTATGTGAACGTTGAAGTCTGAAGAAGCCTGATGGTGAAAGCACTTACTTTCTGTTTGAATAAAGAAGTTTTATTTAACATCATTGAGTTCTATGGACTATAATATTGCTCGTAGTCAAGTGTGGTGGAACCTGGTAAACTGCCGATACAGTTCCTGTTTATGATTCAAAATTTAAAAAAAGTGTAGCAAACTAATTGCAACGATGTATACATAGAAAGCTCTAAAGCAAGTCCTGCCTGCAAAAGCACTTTAGCTGTCTTCACAAATGCTGGTAATAAGAATTGGTAGCATAGTAATCACCAAATGGCATGTGCAGATTGTGCCCATAACTTGCTGTCAGTGTGGCTGCCCCTTTGCCTACCCTAGCTATACTACTGGTTAAAAATGCCAGCCAGTAAATCCATTATTTCTAGCCAAGATCATGAGTTAGATTAAGTGATTGTGTACATATACATATGTGAGAGTGTGTCTCTTGGCTGTGCTTGAGAAATGCACAATTAAATGGAACAGAGGCATAAGTTCTAGCTTTGACTGCATGATTTTTTATGGCCAGAGTATCATATTAAGGTAAATTCATAAAAAAATACTGCTGAGGTTGTGAACTGTGAATATGATCTTGCTAATGAGGTCAAACATACATTCCCTAGTAGAGTCTTGACTAGATTAACAATGGCTTGTGTCATTACGCATTCTTCTGCCTGTATGCTTAAACATGTCGACATGCTAGAGGGAATCTGTCTTTTCTCCATGAAGCCCTGTTGAAGTGGTGTTTATAAAAGTTTTTGCACACACATTTCTTTGCATTGACATAGTCCTTCTGGCTGCATTTTGCATGCTTCTTCTTGAAGACTTTTACTTTTTCCAAAACATAGTGAAATATAGTCTTTATGATCTGTGTAGATATATAAACTCCAAATTACAAAAACATATGTGCCAAATATGAGTAACACTGAACACTGTTGCTTCTGTGCAAATGAATAACACAAAAATGTATTAAACATTCTTGTTAGAAAAATCATGCCTTGTCTGCCTATGAAGTGGTTGGTAATAAAGCAGCCCCTTTCGCAAAGCACTGTCATGTTCAGCTGTTTATCTCTACAACCCTCACATTCCATTATTCAACATTTGGCTTTTAGTTTAAATTGAAAACAGATGTCCAAAGGTTCATGACTGAAATCAGAAAAGTGGAATTTTTTCTCTTCAATTCATGAGGGAGAAAACTTACTCTCAAAGATATGTGATGACAAAAACACAAATAATTCTCAAAGGTAATTGTCTTTAACGTCTTGGAATCATCTGCCAGAGTCATAAAGTCTTACAGTATTAGTTAACTAATCTTCAGAGGAGTCTGTCAGGTTCTGCCTAGTTCTGTGGTAATATCTTTAATTCCAGATTTCCTTACTGACACTGGGGTCTTTACATTTGTCATGTAAAATGCGGGACTCTTCATACTTATGCCCGTCTATGACTCATCTGGGAAAGCATCAAAGTCATCAAATAGCGCACTTCATGAAGATTTAGTTTAACAAGTTTTAGACATATTTTCTAAAATTAGTAAATTTCATGCGAAAGGTTCTAACCAAGATGGGGGTATCACACATAACTCACTGGTTCCGTGGATACGGTTACAGATATTTAGTGGTAAGTTGTGATGTTCTGTCCTACCAGGCTAGCTCTGTTAATCATCGATGGGCAGAGTCAAATTTGCATGTATTAGCATATTCATGTGCATTTAAGCCAGTTTTTACTGAAAGACTTTCTGCATGCCTGGCTACAGTTAATTGTCCCTCTGTTTCTGCTGCACAAACAGTCCACATTTTTAGAATATTTTTCTGGTTGATGAGATCGTGAGATTTCCTGGTCAACAAATTGAAATAAATCATAAATAACAGCAGTGCTCATTTTCTAGGTACCATTTTTATTGTCCTAATATATTAAATATACGCCCACACATATGTATTTATATATATATATATATATATATATATATATATATATATATATATATGTGGGTGTACTTTCCTACAATGAAAATTCACTTTTTCGAAATACGAAAGTACATCCCCACTTAAGCAAAAGTGCACTTCAATGAAAGTGCAGTTTCGCGTAAGCTCACTTGACTGAACCTACCACACCACAATGGAGGACATTGAAAAATGGGCTATGTTCTCCACTGTGATGCGATAGTCACAGACCTTAGGGTTAGGGCTCGGGTCAAGGTAAGGGGATAGCCCTAGTAACTATCCCCTTGCCCTAACCAATGCCCTAACCCTAAGGTCCGTGACTGCTAGCCCGTTCACTGTAGCAGGTTCACGAGAGTGCACTTTCGTAAAAGCGCACTTTCGCGTTAGTGTGGGTGCACTTTTAAAGTTCGAAGCAGTGAATATATATATATATATATATATATATATATATATATATATATATATATATATATATATATATATATATATATATATATATATATAGGTCTACTTCATATGACTGAAATTTCATCTGACTGGATTTCATTTGACCGAGACCAAAATATCGAATGCTCAAAATACTGAAAACTCATTTGACTGAATCTCATTATACTTAATTGTAAGCCATAGACATGATGTGGGTTTCCCTTCTGCTGCGACTTGCTTGTGAAAAAAAGAATTACTGTAACTTCTAGTGCTGATAGTCATGTAGAAAGTAGTGTTGTAGTGTTTCTAAATGTGGATATGTCTGTTTACATTTTTATGGTAACTATCTCAAGTAATACGGTGGATGTTTTGTCCCTTCCCAACAGTAGTGGCAGCATGTCGAGTACCGTAAGGTAAGTAAAAGGTATATGCCCTTTTCCCCACTGTAGTGCAATCCTGGAGTTAGTAAATATAGTTAGGGGGAGTGTGGGAGACACAGCCCCCCACCTAGTTTGGTTTTATATTGTCTGGTTTCTGTTAAGAGGGTACGTAAGTTGTTGCTAAGTTCTGGAAAGAGTTAGTCACTGGTGATGTAAGTATGCATGTCTGTGGTTTTCAAGTTAATATTTTGAAATTTAGCAGTGTAAGGTTTCAGTATTATGAGTTTCAGTCAAGTGAGTTTTTATACATAAATACATACATACGTACATACATACATACACATAGGTTCATTAAGTAAGGGGTCTATATTATATAATCGAATTACAGCAATTTACCACTAGGCCATCTTAGCTGTAACTATTTTCCTTTCAGAAGTGGCACCTGCTACCCGAACAACATGGGTTCTGTCAGACAACCAGCTATCCATCACGCAATAGAAAGATTTATATTCAGATTTACAAATCTATCAATAAAGCTTGCATGGAGAATAGTATAATAGGCTTGGCCAGATCTCGATATTCTGTGTGTATAGCATAACCACTATCCACTTCTTCTGTTACCTTTTCAAAGAAATTAATGAAGTTAAAGAATCAGGATCTTCCTTTGATAAAGCCAAATTGATGAGGGTTCAGGGTTAAGAGATTTTCAATGTCCACATTAATGAAATCTAAGATAATGTACTGCATAGCTTTACATATGAGGCTAGTGAGACTAATAGATCCAGTAGCCTGGCTAGGATGGAGCAAGAGTGGCAACTGCCCCAGGAGTAAAGCGCTGGGGGGGGACACAATCCACTGATCCCAATCTTTCTTTAATGCAGTACTGGCTTTTGAAAGCCAGTATTGCATTTGCAGTCAAATCTGAGTGCTGTAGTGCTTCGAGTATGGTCTAAACTGTAGAAACTGCTTGCTGTATTGTAGCAAGCAGTTTGTTACATTTAAAAGTAAAAAAAAATAGTTTTTCATTTTTTTCTTTTAACTAACACCTGAATGAAGTAGCGCTCCATGCTTGCAGTATTTGTAGCAAGCAGTTTGCTACAGTTTAAAAACATTTTTTTTTACTTTATGCAACATCACACGTGCACTTAAGTCTCTCAGGTACAAGTATGACTCTGTCATTGTCCATGCTGGTGCAAATGACTTGAGTCATACCTCCCTGGACTATATGAAGAGAGACATGTAAAGCTGTCAGAGTATGTGCCCCAGGCAGGTATGACACTAGCCCTAAGCAGCATCCTACCTTCAAGAATGATACCTCAATACCAAAAAAAAATAATTGACTTCAACAACTGGCTTAGTTTCTGGTGTCATTCCAAAGGATTCCAGTATCTGTCTGCCTGAGATGACATGGTTGACAGGCCTCGATGCTTTGCCAGAGATGGCCTCCACCTGTTACCGCTGGGATTCTGGATTCTGGCCAAGGCTTGTCGCAGCTATTGTGCCTTTTTTAGGAAATGTCCCAAAGAAAAATATTCCAACATAAAATATCTGTCAAAAAGCAAATTGAAGGTCATACTGCTTAATGCTAGGAGCTTTGACCTGAAAATGCACTCACTGGAGGTTCCCTCCCACAACAAGATGCTGACATCTGTGCAGTCATAGAAACTTGGTTCAGGGCTGCCTTACCAGACTATACCTCGTTTCACACATTCTGAGCCCCAAATGAGGTAGGAAGACCAAGGGTGGTAGGGTCTCTATCTTTATTAAAGACAAGCACACCTCCAGTCTGGTTTGCCAGCATGACGCATTAGAACTACTCCAGGTTAAACTCACAGTTGGCAAGACACCCATCCAAGTTATAGCCAGTTATAGATCCCCTCCATGATTCAGGTCACCCACTCCTCCTGCCTAGACCTACTTGACTCCATCAAGGTACCCCCCTAACACCCTGATCCTTGGTGACTTCATCTACCCCACCATAGATTGCATGAACTATTCTTGCACGAATGCACTCACCCAGTGATTCATTGACTTCATCAGATTTAACACACTAGACCAGCTGTCTCATCCCCACAAGAGGAGACAACATTCTGGACTTGGTTCTCATCAACATGGGCAGCCACTGCACCATTCCCATAGTAAGTTATTTCCTGGTAAGATCAGATTATCAATCTGTCTCATTTGAAGTTTCTACCCACCCCCCCAGACTTAACCAGGCTAAAAAACTTCTCAAACATTGACTACAACCTCCTAAGGGAGGGTATCAGTACCTTCACATCACCTTCCCCCTCAGAGGATGCAGACAACTATGCTGAACAGTACAACAGTGCAGTATACAATCACCTGTACAATTACATGGAATCAACCATACCCAACAGAACTAAAACCTGCTCCTCAAGGAAACACAAACCTGTTTGGTGGATATCCATTATCAACAGGCTTTACAACAAAAGGAAGAAACTGTTGTCCAAGGGTAAGAAGGGACAAATTCCAAATCGGAAAAACTCCCTCATTAGCCTCAACAAGAAAATTAGATCACTAATGAAAACCTCCAAAGCCAATTATGAATCAAAGCTAGCCTCTGAAACAAAGGGAAACTACAAAGCCTTCTTCAGTTCCATCAGGAACCTCCATAGCAAAGCTCAGGTTTGTTCCAAATTACTACTTAATGGTACCACTTACACTGATCCTGTTGACTTATCCAACCTGCTAGCAGATAGGTTCAGCACAAAATTCACCCCTCTGCTCCACCTAATGGCCCATTCGACATCTCTGATACTTTCCCACACCTCACATCTCCATAGATCAAGTGTTAAAGGCCCTATCCAAGGCAAAAAAAACATAGCTTCCATGGGACCTGATAGTATCCCAGGCTGTATTCTGCACCATCTCCAGAAAGAACTAGCTTTGCCATTGAGCACACTATTCAACCACAGCCTGAGTACAAGCTTCATTCCAGCAGAGTGGACAACTGCCATTGTCATCCCCTTGGACAAAGGTTGTGCCACTACTGACCCTGGAAACTATCACCCTCAATAGCTTGACAAGTCTGATCTGTAAAGCCATGGAGCATATTACTATGGACTTCATAACCAAGGACGTAGGCAATCTCCAAGCACTTGACCCCACCCAGTTCAGATTCATCAAGGACAGATCTTTCCTGTTGAATCTGGTTGACTTATTTGAGACTGTCACCAAGGCCCTGGAAGAGGGAAAGTCAGTACATACAGCTTACCTTGACTTGGCCAAAGCCTTTGACACAATCCTCCACTCCGGCATCATCAAAAAGCTAACACAACTTGGTGTGAATCCCTATCTCATCAGGTGGGTGGTCAACTGGCTCACCGACAGGATTCACAAAATCAAAATTGGTGCCTCCACCTCTGACAGCAGACCTGTCACTAGTGGTGTACCCCAGGGATCTATCCTGGGACCTCTACTGTTTGTCATCTACTTCCCTGAGGTCCAGGCAAAGACAAAAGGCCTGTGTCTGATCAAGTTTAGGACCACTGAAAGTTGGATGCTGTCATTCACGCTCCAAATGATGCTAACATACTGCAAGAGGGTCTCACAGCAACAAATGACTGGTACCAAAGTCATGACCTTAAGTTAAATGCAAAAAAATGTATTATCATATCATTCAGCAAAAACATGGCCCCTACTAATTATCACATCAACCGCAACCCCCTAAGCACACAACCTGTGGTGAGAGACCTGGGTACACAGGTTGCCAACAATCTGACATTCAAACATCATGTAGCGGAAGTGGTCAGAAAAGCCTTTTACTTGTTTCATCCCATAAGTAAAAGAATTGCATCTAGAAAAAAGGAGGTTATTATCTCTCTGTACTCCTCCCTCATTAGGCCAATAATTGAGTACAATGCCCCATTTGGTATATTCCTCTCCAAACACCTGTACCAAATGGAAGGGCCACACAAAGAGAATCCATGGCCTCCAACACCTGTCCTATGTGGACACTCTTAAATCACTATCACTCTAGTCTGTATCATACAAATTGCTCAGAGGTGATCTATGTTTCACCTACAAGGCAATCTCGGACCCTGCCCTACTAGAGGTGCTCCATATCCATACGTCTAACTCCTTGCACATTACCCACTTGAAAGGCCTAACTCTAATATACAACATCAACAAAACCTTCTAGAGTTGGAGAGACAGGTTTGTCTCCTAGAGCCTGCCCCGTCTCTGGAATAGACTTCCCATACACGTCAAACAGAGTACCTCGCTGACCCTCTTCAAGTGCAACCTTGATGAATGGATGAGAAAACAGAAATTTGCCCAAGGGGTTCCACCTGTGCCCCTTATTGACAGAGGTGACAGGTGCTGACTGAGGTTTCCTTTTTGGGGATAAACTCTTCACTAGGCTTGTAAGGGCCCCAGGGCCATTAGCCTAGTAACCTCCTATGATCCTCTCATCCTATTGTGCTCCATGTAGGCAGGGTACAACCTGTAGCAACTGTTTGCTATATTTTTAGTAAGCAGGTTGCTGCAGTTATAAAAAGACAATTTTTGTTTTACTAAAACATGAGCACTGTAGTGCTCCATGCAGACAAGGTATAAACTGTAGCAACTGCTTGCTACATTTGTAGCAGACAGTTTGCTACAGCTTAAAAGAATAAGGTATTTATTAAATTAAATATGTTGAAGGAGAGTTGGAGGGAGGGCACAGAAATAGGACCTGAAGAGCTGGGGCAGGAGGGAGGGTATGTGTCGTGCCAGAAGAAGGAAGGTCTGTTTTTTTTTGGCTCTTCACTTGGTTGAAGTAGCTACATATCTGAATGGGTCTATAGTTATCAGGGTCAATTGTTTGCCATCCCTTTGTAATGGCATTACAATAGTTGTTTTCCAGGCTTCAGGAATGCAACCAATGGAGAGGCTTAGATTAAAGAGTTTAAGTTGGGTTTCAGAAAGACCATATTTGGCAGTAATAATCAGGAAAACAGGTATGTTGTCAAGGCCCATGGAATTAGTTTACTGCAGTCTTGATAACACCCACCCGAGGGTCACCTCTTAAGGGCTTTCTCAAAGAGAGGGAACTATACTGGCAGCTTTTACTCGATGCCTTTAAACCACCAGGGTTAAATGAAAACTGCAATATTGTGTGTTTATTAAAAAAGAAAGCTCTTGAGAGATGCCCTTCGGTGGGTGCTCTCAAGGCTGAGGGACTGTACTTTGTGTCAGCTACCGCAAAAAAATTATTTTAAATGGAAAAAATGTTCTTTATCTTCTAATTACATTTGACATACTGCCAAAGAATGTTCTTAATAAGCCCTTTAATAACTTGTTTTTATAGGATATGTTGTTATATTACATTACTTGTTTCTTTTTATGATTTTATCAATAGAGGCTACTTTAGTTTTTTTGGAGGGGTAGAATCTTTACAATTAATTTTTTCTTCTTTTTTCCTTTTTTAAAAAACGTATATCAAGTTGATAAGACTTTAATAATCTTTTATTATCGTATAACAAAGTTTAGTCTTATAATGTACACATCTTATACAGTCAGGTAATATACCTTTAAGACTAATATAAAGCATGACCATGTGACTTACTAGGAATCATTTTGAATTAGTTTTCTGTGTGGTACTGTATTGTCTGATGAAGTCTTGGGGGTTACCTGGACAAAAGCGCTTATAATTTTATTTTATTTTGGTGCATTGAAGTGTTCCTTTAATGTATTTCTGACTGCTGTTGGCTCTGTCTTACCTCTACCTTCTGTTTTGATCTGTTTCCTGGTTTTGGGCTTTGTTGTTAATTTAGTTAAGAAATACAAGTTGAGGAACCCCTTTGCGTAACTTTTGAGTATTACAATTATTGCATTCTCTGTCGTCTTCAAATAGCAGTGGTTGTGAGATTTCTATTGTTCATCCTCTGTAGCCGTCAACATACTTGTTCAGATGTCTAATGTTCCTCCTATAGAGATTTCTGTCTTTCCCATGACCAACATTTGTTTTTTTACTTGACCAAATATTTCATTTTCAGAATTTAAATGTTTCCATGGCTTTTATAATCTTAATTATTAGGCTGTAAGTCTGGCTAGTGCCATACAGTTTCTATTCAGCTGTATTTGTGGCTTTGCTAATTGGCTTTCAGCATTTCCTTTACTTTAAACTTATCAGGGGTCATTATTAAGGCGATGAACGATGCACTGAGTAGTTAAATTACTTTTCATCCTTTTACTTATCCTAGCTTGCGTGATACTGATTTTCTGCAAAGGACTATTTCATTATTCTAAAATGTTGAAATCACAATCCTTATAGGTTTTCTTACAGAGTTTTTATTAGATTAGTCATTGCATCATCTCTGCCTTTTCTGTAATCTTCAGGATTGATTGGACTTGTTGTGACATACTTCAAGTCTCACTATACAGAAATCTTATACATTTTTGACTTATGCATTACAAATCATTGTCACCTATGGAAAAAAAGGGATCCTCCGTCTCAGAGAATGGAAGTTAATGCAAATTAGGCTTGCAGATGTTGCATTTCTCAGTATGATTATTTTAAGGAAATTAAAATAAAATGATTTATACATATACTTTAGATGGCTTTCTTGAAGTTGAACATGTATGTGCATATAAGCACGTAGGCTGCTATAGTGTAGTGGTACTGGCATGGTATACCATGTAGAACATACTTGGTTCAAATCCCCCCTCTGCCAAATTCTTTTTTTTTTGGGTTGGGAGGGTGGCCTAATGGTTAAGATGTTTGCCTTACAAGCACAAGGTGCAGGGTTTGAGTCTCAAAAGAGATAATTGGCTAGGCTTACAATGGCTTGTAAGGGTAGTTAGCCTAGTATGAACATTCAGCTCCATATATAATCAGGTAATAAGTCTAAAAGCATCTCTGTCTTTGGACTGTTACCATGTTATGCATTGCATTTGGCATAGCTCTGTACAACATATAACTGAGTCACCATTCCTGTCCAATACATTGTATCTTATACTTTGCTATACTAACTCAAAGAATATCTCTGAGCACTCTTTTTATATAAAATGGACATTTTTCCTGATATTAATTTATGTAACTTCTCAGGCTGAGAATGAAATTGATCCATTTGAATCAGTGATCTCCCTTGATAAATAAATATATATACAAACCTCTTATTTTTTATTTGCTTTTTACTGCCCTCGGATGCAGTTCATGTTTCCTTTGAAGCATTCATTTTCTCCATTGATTGCATTCTTTTGTCAGCATTGAATACTAAGCTCTGGACACAACCTTTTCCCAGAAAGAAAAGCAGTTCTAAATGTGGTTTGCAGATGAATCTGCCCACATTAGCATCACATTTCAAACTCTTAAAATAATTGCATTTCTAAATCAAGTCTGTACATTTCTGGGATTCTTTTTCTTTTGCCCCTATTAACTGAGGTATTACCAAATAATTTCTAGTTCTTCTAACAGACATTTATTCTTCTCTGGTAAATATGTTCTACTCAACACATCTCCTGTGTTCTTTGCCTGGTCTGTATTTCACTTTTGGATCATAATTCTATTGATTAAAGGACATATGCATCAGCCTTAGAGGTGCCTTTTAGAAAAGATTTTTTTTATGTGATTTGTATTGATTTATGATCTGGTTCCACATGTAGTTCCTTGCTGCAGACATATTTATGGGATTTCTCACATCCGTATACTATTCCTAACAGTTTATTTTCTGTCTGAGCATATGTCTTTTGTGCATCTGTAAAATCATTGGCTCATAGGGAGCTAGTCTAGTATTATCTTGTTAGATAACAGCTCTTATGCTATTTGATTGTCATATACATGGACCACAACTAAATTATTTATAATAAAATATTTTACAGGGGGCTCTTCTGTAACTAGATTGAGCATTTCAAAACTCTTTTCTTGGTTATAACTTCATTCTCTGGCTACATCATGGTCTAACAGCTTTCTCCTTAGAGGTATTACTATCTTAGACATATTATGCACACACTTTAAAATCTAATGCACTGTTGCAGGTTCCTTTGTTATGCCTACATGTACTCTGGCTTTGGTGTTTGTGCAGTCACTTTGATTTTTTGTGTATTGGGCTTTATATGGTATGATATTAGACAATGACCCATATATCTGCATTCCTATTTTCCCTTTGCTTTTATTTAATTTGAAATGGTGCTGTTTTAGTCAATTCAGCAGCTCTGATCAGTATCTTGTCATACTCTTTCTGTGTTTTACACCACACTAACAGATCAGTTATGTTTACACCATTCAAGCCTTAGATTTACTCATACAACAGCTCTTTGCCATAGCATTGATGATGATAAATTGCCAAGCTGAAGTTTAAGAAACCTATATTTTCTAAATGACATATCAAATGTACACAGTTTGGAGATTTCTTCTTCCTGTTCTAGCTCTGGTGTTCATCTTATACTACAAATAACATAGGATTTGGAAATATTAAGACCATTTCCTCCACTATAAGCAATGAATTATGGGATATTTAATCACTTTATCAAGATTTTATAGATCAAAAATGTAAACCTTGTCTTGCTTTGCAGCAGTCAATTTGATATTTACCCATTCTGTTCATTCTTTATCTAAAATAAATGTAAGATTTCCATATGCTTCATTTCCTGAATTTTTAAACTCCTAAGACATAATGGTTCTTGGCCAGGAGCATATATCTCTGGAATACTATCAAGATTTATTTGTGCACAATGGCTATACATCAAACATCTTATATATAAATGAGCGCAGTCATGATGGATACCATTGCTAACGTTCTGTGATTGTGAGACTCTGCCTATAAATATGCACTTTGCTTTCACACAGTGAATTTGTCTTAAATTCCTGGTTTACCATAAGCTAAATGCGCAGAATATTAGAATTTACTTCTTTAAGTGCTGTAATTTAAAATAATATATTTGAAATTGATAGGCCCTGCCTTTATTGAGTTTTCAGTAGCTTTTGACCCAATGGTCTACCCAGTGCCTTAAGTATTTTAACATTGTCCACAACAGTGCCTTTCAACTGTAATACTTAACAAGTATATTCAGACCAACTTCTGCAGCTGTTCAAAAGGTAAATTCAGCACTCTTGTTTATTATTTCTCATCACTTCCTTCCATACCTCTGAACTGTCCAGATTTTTGCCTAATATTTTTTGATTGTTTCTCATAAAATTTGTGGTTTCCTGGCAAATCACTGGCATGATCTGAGGACTGAATTCACCAAATAATGACACATATTTGAGTTTCAGACTTCAAATCCTTCAGAAAATGTATGTTAACAAAATCCCCTTTTCCCCGTAGCAACTTTCTAAGCTTATAAGAGCAATATTTAAAATCTGTCCCAATTTTTGAGTTTTTGTCCTCCCCATTTTGTCAGGTTTTGGCCAGATTTCTTGTACTAAGAGGTTGAAAGTTATGTTTCCTTCAAATAATCTGACTTTTACTCTTTACTGCTTCTGTTACATCTTCAGACTGCATAGTTTCATCTCTTTTCTCTTTAATAGAACCAAGAACTTATTGTCATGTTTCTGTTTAAAAACATGCAGATTTATTCGATCAGTCTTACCTTTGCTTTTATACAGCTTTGAAAAATGGTCTCTTCTAGTAAAGATTATACATGATTGACTTAAAAGCAGGACAGTGGTCTGTCTCACATGTTTAGCAAAACTTAATATGCATGGCTTGAATTTAAACTAAAGAATACTTCATGTCATGACTTCTTCCTTTCTCCCTTACTGCTGTAATATATTTAGCCATGGATATCTCTTTCTTCTTCTTTCAGCTTTTCCCAGTTAGGGGTTGCCACAGAGGCTCACCTGTACGCTCATGATTGGCAGTGGAGTTTTACGATGTCGAGTTGCCTGCCCAGCGCCCAACCTTCCACAGAAAGCACACACATGCACGCATTCATGCCTAGGGCCAATTTAGAGTGTCCAATCCACCTACAACATGTCTTTTGGGATGAGGGAGGAAATCAGAGCATGCGGACAAAACCCATGCGACCACATGGAGGACATGCAGACTCTGTACAGAAGGCACCCAAACCAGAGAGCCTCTTGTTGTGAGGTGGCAACACTAACCGCTGCAGCATCGCGGCCACCCTCATGGATATCTCTTTCATATTCCTTATATTTGATTTAGTCCTGCATGAGTTTCATTGTGAGGTGGCAACACTAACCGCTGCAGCACCGCGGCCACCCTCATGGATATCTCTTTCATATTCCTTATATTTGATTTAGTCCTGCATGAGTTTCATTGTGAGGTGGCAACACTAACCGCTGCAGCACCATCGCCGCCCTCATGGATATCTCTTTCATATTCCTTATATTTGATTTAGTCCTGCATGAGTTTCATTGTGAGGTGGCAACACTAACCGCTGCAACATCGCAGCCACCCTCATGGATATCTCTTTCATATTCCTTATATTTGATTTAGTCCTGCATGAGTTTCATTGTGAGGTGGCAACACTAACCGCTGCAGCACCGCGGCCGCCCTCATGGATATCTCTTTCATATTCCTTATATTTGATTTAGTCCTGCATGAGTTTCATTGTGAGGTGGCAACACTAACCGCTGCAGCACCGCGTCGCCCTCATGGATATCTCTTTCATATTCCTTATATTTGATTTAGTCCTGCATGGGTTTCATTGTGAGGTGGCAACACTAACCGCTGCAGCACCGCGGCCGCCCTCATGGATATCTCTTTCATATTCCTTATATTTGATTTAGTCCTGCATGAGTTTCATTGTGAGGTGGCAACACTAACTGCTGCAGCACCGCGGCCGCCCTCATGGATATCTCTTTCATATTCCTTATATTTGATTTAGTCCTGCATGAGTTTCATTGTGAGGTGGCAACACTAACCGCTGCAGCACCGCGGCCGCCCTCATAGGTTCATAGGTTCATACTAGGCTATCTGCCCTAGGGCATTTATAAGCCTAGCCAGAATGTGTGTGGCTTTCACCACCCCTTAGGATGAGAATACTATACCCATTAGTTTGCTGTGCCTCTGTCCAGCAGTGATACAGAGATGATTCCCGGGGTAAACCTACGATCTCCCATCCACTCGTCAAGATTTCTCTTGAACAGAGTCAGTGAGGGGCTCTGCCTCACATGGACTGGGATTCTGTCCCATAGTGTAGGGAGTCTCTGGGTGATGAATCTGTCCCTCCAGCACGTCCTATTTATATCCGTGTTGAGGTTTAAGTCTCTTGCTCGTGGTTCTGGTGGATTTGGATTTTTTGAGGTGGAGCATGTCCATTAATTCCGGGTTGGACATGACCTTGTATGTCAGGCACAGATCACCTCTGAGCAGACGGTATGCGACTGAATAGAGCTGGACTTTCTTCAGTCAGGCATCGTATGACATATGTTTGAGCCCCTTTATCCTTTTGGTGAGGAACTTTTGGGGTCTTTCCAACTGCTGCAGGTGTCGGGTAAGGTACATTCCGAATGGGGCGTTGTACTCAATCATTGGTCTGATAAGTGAAGAGTACAGGGGTACAATGACCTCTCCTGATCTGGATGTGAATCCCTTCATGATCAGGTGGGCAATGTAGAAGGTCTTCCTAACCACTTTGGCAATGTGAGTGTCAAAGAGAGGTTACTGTCAACTTGGGTCCCCAGGTCCCTGATAACTTCTTCCGTGTTTAATGGATTACCACCTATGTGGTAATAAGGGTTACCTTGTTTTTCCCAAAGGGTATGACTATACATTTTTGGCATTTAGCTTAAGGCCATGGCTCTGGCACCAGTTATCCATTTCTATGAGACCTTTCTGGAGGATGTCTGTGTCTGATGGAGTGTCAATTATGGTGCCCAGTTTGCAGTCATCTGCAAATTTTGTCAGCCACAATCCCCTATGTTTGCCTGCACTTCAGAAAAATAAATGCCGAACAAGAGGGGCCCAGGACTGAGCCCTGTGGGACACCGCTCATGACCGGCTTAGAGTCTGACATGGCACCAGCAACTCTAACCCTGTGTGTTCTGTCCTTGAGCCAGTTTGCAACCCATCTTGTGACATATGGGTTTACATCTAAGCTGGTGAGCTTTTCTATGATGCCCAAGTGGGGTATTGTGTCGAACGCTTTTGCTAGGTCAAGATAGGCTGTGTGAACTGCCTTACCCTCATCAATGGCCTTAGTGACTGTTTCGAAAAAGTCGACCAAGTTCAAGAGGCAGGATCTGCCCTTGACAAAGCCAAATTGGGTAGGATCCAGTGTCTGTAGGTCCCCAATGTCTTTATTTATGAGTTCCATTATGATCCTCTCCATAGCTTTGCAGACAAGGCTCGTCAAGCTTATGGGGTGGTAATTTCCAGGGTCCGTAGAAGCACCGCCTTTGTGGAGTGGGACCACAGTTGCCGTATGCCATTCTTTGGGTACGTATCCTGTAGTAAGGCTAAGATTAAACAGCAGCCTTATGTGTGGGTTTAGTTCCTCATTGAGTTCATGTAGCACACAGCCGGGGACACCGTCCGGTCCCATTGATGCTGTGTTTTTTGCTTTAGAGAGAGCAGCTCTCACCTGGGCATCTGAGATGTTTGGGAGGCTAGACTCTGGTGGGATAGATATTTCTCCTTTTGGGGGGGAGGGGAGAAATTTGCACTGAACCTGTCTGCCAGTATGTTGGCAATGTCTGTGGGTTCAGTGATTTTTTTATCATTGGTTATCTCTTTCATATTCCTTATATTTGATTTAGTCCTGCATGGGTTTCAGTCATTTTTAATTGCACTCACTCTGCATATATCCTTAGCTTTAGATAAGGTCAGGCTTGTTTTTGATCGTAGCCTGTCCACCATCCCTATACCGCAGTGAACTTTAACTGGATGAAGTACCATCTCATTAAGTTCAAAGTGATGAAGCTGAACTCCCTGATTACTGTTTTCCCTAGGAAATCACTGCCATTGTAGTTTTGACATGCAGATTGGCAACAACGTTTTATTTTGGAAACGTGTTTTTCATTATATTTGTATAAGTATACATGAGGATATTTAGGGGAAACAAACTGGATTTACATGAGAAGCTGCATCCCCACATCTCCTTTCTTATATATACTAAGTCAGTGGTCACATAACTATCATGAAAAGGCAATCTGCTCCCCACACGCAGTCAACAGAATCAATAGTCAACCAAAAGTGAACTCCAGATGTAATTTATTTTTCTATTTTCATGTGCTCAAGGTTACAACCACTTGTTTTCACCTGGTTTGATTTATTGACTCAAGAGATCAAAAATACAAATGTGAGGAAACTGTATTTTATTAAAGTAAACCATCCTACCTAAGTTGCATGTTATTGGAATGCAAGAAGAAAGTTGAATGTTATAACTAGCCAGTTTTCTAGTTTCAGCACTCAAATCTGTTTCTTTGATCTCAGCACTTATTCAGAAAAAAAAAATTTCATCTGCTTTTACTGTACTTGTGTTTCTACCTACTTTTTTTACTTTTGCATCATCTTAAAAGTACTCAATTGTATTTATTACTGCTTGGTGTAACTCATTCTAAGCCTTTTGGTTTAAACACTTGGGCTTCAGACCAGTTGTTTTGCACTGAGAGGGTTTGTGGTCTGCACTGTAGTGGCAGAACAGGTAGCTTACATCCTTCTTGGTTGGGAACTGCTGATTTGAGGGCTCAGTGTCTGTTATTCTAAAAGTGTATTAATTCTGGTTTAAGCACTTGGCTTTCAGGCCAGTTATTTTACATTAAGAGGGTTTGTGGTCTGCACTCTTGTGGGAGGAGAGGCTGGACTCTGCCCTTCTGAGCTGGGAATTTCTGGTTCAAGGCTTATAGTGCATGCATATCTGAACTGCTTCTTACTGAAGTTGGTGCACCTTGTTTGCTGTGGCATAGACTGGATTCGGGCCTGCTGGATCTAGCTTTGTTTGTGTAACTTGAGCACTAATCCAGGCATTCTCTAAAGTATTCAATTGTATTTATTACTGCTTGGTAGTAACTTGATTAAAGTGTAGCTATCATTCTAAGTCTTTTGGATTAAGCACTTGGGCTTCAGACCAGCTGTTATACATTAGGAAAGTTTGTGGCATGCACTGTGGTGGCAGGACAGGTAGCTTTCATCCTTCTAAGTTGGGAAATGCTGACTGAGAGCCCAGTGTCTGTTATTCTTAAAGTGTATTAGTTCTGGTTTAAGCACTTGGGCTTCAGGCCAGTTATTTTACATTAAGAAGGTTTGTGGTCTGCACTCTTGTGGGAGAAGAGGCTGGACTCTGCCCTTCTGAGCTGGGAATTTCTGGTTAAAGGTTTATAGTGCCTGAATATTTGAACTGTATCTTACTGAAATTGGTACACCTTGTTTGCTGTAGCATAGACTAGATCCAGGCCTGCTGAATCTAGCTTTGTTTATATGCTTGTTGTTTGTTTGCTTGTTATTTCCTGGAACGCTAATTCCACCTAATATGGCTTCTCGGTGCTTCTGTGGATCACTAGTGATGTCTGCATTGCTTACTGTACTTATTTCCTTGTTTCATTTGAAAGAAAGTTACTGTTTGTCATTTTTGCATTTAAGTTACCTGTAACACATTGCACTTAAGTTACCTGGCACTTGCTCACTAAAGCAATTATATAAGTCAGCACTAAAAATTAAAAGCACTACACCCTCACTCCCCACTGGCCCTGGTTTTCAATTATTAAGGAATTCCCAATATTATTCTAGCATGTCCAAAGGTGAGTTGTCAATCTCCTCTCTGGTCCAGCTGGTGAATCTGGGAATCTTGAGGCAATGTTACAACTGCCTCATGTACACAGACAACCCTCTCCTCCTCCCAACAAATTCCAACACATGTGAGAGATGCAACCATATAGCCAAACTGGAGGCTAAGCTTTCTCAACTCAGTACTGGCATAACCAGTCAGGAGGAGAAGGAAACCACACTCACTACAATTCCAGTCTCACATAGACCTACCACGACAGCAAACCAAACACATAATCACACAAAAACATACTCGGAGGCTCTAAATAAAGATTTGCCAAAGCAGCAGACCTCCAAAGCAGACACCCAAGCAGCCGCTACCCCAAAACAAAACACGTGCAACACATATCTCAAAAAGCCAGTGTGCCGAACAGTCACAGCCCTTAAGACTAAACAACACACAAGATACACTTATAATACGTGACTCTATCATCAGGCACACTGACGTCCCGCTCACCAGGCTGAACAAGGAGAGGGTCACGGTGAGCAGCCTGTCGGGCGCTAGGATCTACCACATAACACAAGCACTCAGGTCACTCCAAGGCAAGTACAAATATGACTCAGTCATTGTCCATGCTGGTGTGAATGATCTGAGACGTACCTCCCTGGACTACATGAAAAGAGACATAAAGGAGCTCTCTGAGCATGTAGCCCAGGCCGGTATGACCCTGACCTTGAGTAGCATCTTACCTTCACCAAGAATGATGCCACAGTATGAAGACAAGATGATCAATTTCAACAACTGGCTTAAGTACTGGTGTCATTCAAAGGGGATCCAATGCCTGTCAGCTTGGGATGATATGCTCGACAAGCCACGATGCTTCACTAGGGATGGCTTGCACCTGTCACCCCTGGGCTTTCGGATATTGGCGAAGGCTCTTGCTACCCCCATAGTGCCTTTTTAGGCAAGGCTCAAAAGACAAACCCACCTCCATAGGTATCACAAGGGATAAGAAACTAAGAGTAATGCTACTCAATGCCAGAAGTCTAAACCTCAAGATGCACGCACTCAAAACTCTCCTTAGCATGGAGAATATCGATATCTGTGCAGTAACAGAAACCTGGTTCAGGGCTCCCGAGAGCACCCCAGCACTACCAGGTTATACCTCATACCATGCTTTTCGGCCCCAAAACTTGGACCGAACCACAAAAGGAGGGGAGTATCGATATTCATCAAAGATACCCACACCTCCAGGTTGGTGGCAAAGCACGAAGCATCAGAGACTATCCATGTGCAACTAACAGTGGGTAAAACTGCCTTCCAGTTTATAGCCTGCTACAGACCACCCTCCCAAACCCAGGAACCCCACTTGGCCTTCCTGAGAACACTGGAAAATATGAAGGTCTCTCCAAACACCATTATATTGGGCGACTTCAACTACCCAAACATAGACTGGGAGCATTACTCTAGCTCCAACACCCTAGCCCAAAGGTTCCTAGAATTTATAAACTCAAATGCTATGGAACAACTTGTTACCACTCCCACAAGAGGGGAAAACATACTGGACCTTATCATCACCAACATGGGGACTCTATGCTCCAGACCAGAAGTGTATCCCTCACTGGTAAGATCAGACCATAAATTAATCTCACTGGATATTCACATCCCGATCCCACCCCCTGCCCAGAAAACCACAGTGAAAAACTTCTCTAAAGCAAATTTCACACTCCTCAAAACTGAGGTGGAATCCTTCAAAGCCCCCGGGCCTGTGGAAAATACGGCCCAGACCGCAGAATCCTTTATAAACGCATTCTATGAACACCTTCAGGAATGCATGGATCATGCGATCCCAAATAAAACCAAGACCCAAGCCTCCAAAGGGAGATGTCCTGTCTGGTGGACCCCAGCCATAAACAAACTATATAATAGAAGGAGGAAGCTACTAAATGATAGAGCAAAATCCCTAAAAGGGAAGGCATCACTGATCAGTATTAGCAAAAAACTACGGGCACACATAAAATTGTCTAAGGCCAGCTTTGAGAGAAAAATTGCACAGGACACTAAGGATAATCACATGGCTTTCTTTAGTTATGTTAGGAACCTGGGTGGTAATTCCCAGATATGCTCAGAATTAGTCCAAAATGACAAAAAATACACCGAACCCACAGACATTGCCAACATCCTAGCTGACAGGTTCAGCGCAAACTTCTCCCCCCCTCCCCACCAAAAGGGCAAATATCTATCCCAGCAGAGTGCTGCCCCCCTGACATCTCAGATGCTCAGGTAATTGCCGCCCTCTCCAAAGCAAAAAACACAGCATCAATGGGACCAGACGGTGTCCCGGGCTGCATCCTATATGAACTCCAAGAAGAGCTAAACCCAAACATAAAACTACTGTTCAATCTCAGCCTTACTACAGGATATGTGCCCAAAGAGTGGCGTACAGCAACAGTGGTCCCTCTCCATAAAGGTGGTGCCTCAACGGATCCTGGAAACTATCGCCCCATAAGCCTGACTAGCTTGGTCTGCAAAGCTATGGAAAGGATCATCATGGACCTCATAAATAACGATATTGGGGACCTACAAACACTGGATCCTACCCAGTTTGGCTTTGTTAAGGGCAGATCCTGCATCTTAAACCTGGTTGATTTCTTTGAAATAGTCACCAAGGCCATTGACGAGGGGAAGGTGGTCCACACAGCCTACCTGGACCTCGCAAAAGCCTTCGATACAATACCCCACTCGGGCATTATAGATAAGCTCACCAGCTTAAATATAAACCCCTATGTCACTAGATGGATTGCAAATTGGCTCAAGGACAGAACCCACATGGTTAGAATTGCTGAAGCCATGTCAGACTCCAAACCAGTTACAAGTGGTGTCCCACAAGGCTCAGTCCTGGGACCTCTCTTGTTCGGTATATATTTCTCGGAGGTACAGGCCAACACGGAAGGACTGTGGCTGACCAAGTTTGCAGATGACTGCAAACTGGGCACCATAATCGACTCTCCAGCTGACACAAGCATCCTCCAAAAGGGCCTCATAGAAACAGAACACTGGTGCCAGAGCCATGGCCTCAAGCTAAATGCCAAAAAGTGTATAGTCATCCCCTTTGGCAAAAACAAAGTGCCCACAAATTACCACATAGGTGGTAATCCATTAAGTACAGAAGAAGTAATTAGGGACCTGGGGACCCAAGTTGATAGCAATCTCTCATTTGACAACCACGTGGCCAAAGTGGTTAGAAAAACATTTTATATAGCCCACCTAATCATGAAGGGATTCACATCTAGATCAGGGGAGGTCATCGTGCCTCTTTACTCATCCCTCATCAGGCCCATAATTGAGTACAATGCCCCTTTTGGGATGTACCTTACCAGACACCTGCAGCAACTGGAAAGACCCCAAAAGTACCAAACCAAGAGGATCAAAGGGCTCAAACAGATGCCATATGCTGCCCGGTTAAAGAAACTCCAGCTCTACTCAGTGGCATACCACCTGTTCAGAGGCGATCTGTGCCTGACGTATAAAGCCATGTCCAACCCGGAATTAATGGACATGCTGCACCTCAGAAAATCCAAATCCCATCGAGCTACGCGCTGGAGAGACTTGAACCTCAGCACTGAAATAAATAGGACATGCTGGAGGGACAGATTCATAACCCAGAGGCTCCTTTCACTCTGGAATAAAATCCCAGTCCAGGTTAGGCAGAGTCCGTCATTGAGTCTCTTCAAGAGGAATCTTGATGAGTGGATGGGAGATCGTAGGTTTACCCCGGGTATCACTTCTGTGTCACTGTTAGACAGAGGCACAGTATACTAACCTCGAAAAATGGCATAGCAAAATAAATTTAAAATGGGTGTCGAAAGCCAAACACATTCTGGCTAGGCTTATAAATGCCCTAGGGCAGATAGCCTAATATGAACCTATGAACCTAAAAAGAAACATACAGAGACATGGAAATGATACAGAATCTACAAGAGCATTACAGATTACAAGCATATAATATCTACATATATATATATATATATATATATATATATATATATATAATAGTATAACTTCCCTGAATGTTCATTTTGTCTAGCCAATAGCCTAACATCAGAATCAAACCCCATACCCTGTGTCTTTGAGGGGAAGATCATAATAATTATGCCAAATACATATACATCTACACTTATACACACACACATATATATATATACATATGTGTGTGTGTGTGTAGTGTATGTATATATATATATATATATATATATATATATATATATACATATGTGTGTGTGTGTGTGTGTGTAGTGTATGTATATACATATATATATATATATATATATATATATATATATATATATGTGTGTATACACACACACACAGACACACACATACACACACACACACACACACACACACACACACACACACACACACACACACACACACACACACACACACATATCTATATCTATATATACATCTAGATACACATGCGCACATTTCTCATAAAGTAGTCAGAAATTAACCTAAAACTCATGAAGCATAAACCTTAGCCACTAGTTCAGTATTTATCATCCAGTTCATGTGCGTACCTTTTAAGTGTATCTCATTATGAAGAATGTTCCTTATTATGAATTTTTAATAGTCGATGTTCTACATTAAAAGGTTCTATCACTTATTCAGTGTTAAAACGTGTTTCTCACCAAAGATCTGTGGAAAATAATACTTGATCATACAATTTATCAAAAGAATTTTATGTAAGTAAAAATTCGTACATTATAACCATGCTGTGAGGTTTATTGTTGAAGTTTCATGCCATTTGTTTATGTGTTCTACATTTGGAAGATGGAAGGCTGAAAGGTTCATGTGTCCCCCCACATTTTTCAAGGTCTTATTTGTTAAATTCTGTAATCAGGTAATATTAAAACTCTATCACATTTCCTTTGCTGGATTAGTCATAACCGTGTTTTGACCACATGTTCTCTTACATTTCAATTGTTATTGCAGATGGTCTGCCTCTGTGCTGAGTCCTTTTAATGTTTCTCTCTTTGGTAAGTATTAATATTCTGTGAAGTAACATTTAAATTTACGGCTCCAGAAATAAAAACTCATTTATCTTGTAGGCAATGTATACCAGAGCTTGTGCCATCACTTAGTCATAATAAACCTTTAGACTGGCAGTTTATAACAGTTAATTAAGGTTATGATCTGTGATTAAACATTATTATTTACTCTTGGGTTTGAATCCCTTAGTCTCCATCTGGCCATCATGTGACTCTTAGTCAGTCTCTTAATCAGACAACACTCCAGCATCATTCCTAAAGAGAAGAGCTTGCACCTGGTGGGTTTATCTGATTACAAAAAAAAAAAAGAAAGTATTCAATGTCACTTTATTGTGTTATTTTCTGTACTTAGACCACAGTTTGAGAACAATGTCCTTCTTATTATTTTCGGCATCACTTCAGATTTTTTTCATTTCCCAAAGATGTTGCAGCATCCTCTGCCAATAAGTTATGGGTTTCTTGTAATGGTGTGATCTAAAATGAATACACTATGGTTTCTCTTTGTACTTGTTTTTGTTAGTGTAACATGCAAATAAACTTATACTTTTTGGCCAGGTAACACTCTAAGATGTTATTCTATATACATCAGTTTTTGAATTATGTACTTTCCATTCTATACCTGTTACAATGTAATATTTTAACTTATTGATGTCTATAAAGATAATCAATGATCTGAAAGCATTTGATCTAAGTAGTTTGTGGCTAAAAAGGTGAACCCAGCCATCGTGCAGGTCCCAAGCCTGGATAAATGGGGAGGGTTACGTCATCATTTGATCTAAGTAATTTGTGGCTGAAAAGGTGAACCCAGCCATCATGCCAGTCCCCAAGCCCAGATAAATGAGGAGGGTTATGTCAGGAAGGGCATCTGGTGTAAAATTTTTGCCAAGTCAAATATCCGGTCAACAATACAGATTTCTATACTGGATCAGTTGAGACCTGGCTTAACAACGACTGCCTCCAGTACTGTTAACCAAAAGGGTGCTGGTGGAAATTGGGCTACTGTTGGCTGAAGGAGAAGGACAAGAAGAGGAGGAAGGTATGTCCGGAGACAGGAGGAGAGGAGGAAAGTTAGGAGTGTGGAAGTGAAGGAGGGAACTTTGAATGTTTGGAGTATGATTGGTAAAGGGAGAGAGCTAGCTGATATGATGGAGAGAAGGAAGGGTGACATAGCATGCATGCAAGAGACTAGATGGAAGGGGAGTAAGGCCAAATGTATCAGAGGTGGGTTCAAATTGTTCTACCATGGTGTGGATGAGAGGAGAAATGGGGTAGGGATTATCCTGAAGAAACAGTATGTCAAGAGTGTTTTGCAGGTGAAAAGATTGTCAGTGATGTTTATGAAGCTGGAAACTGATTCTGTGATGATGACTGCTGCTAGTGCATATGCTCCACAAGCTGACTGTGCGATGGATGAGAAAGACAAATTTTTGAGTGAGTTGGATGAAGTGGTGGAGAGTGTACCCAAGGGTGACAGAGTGGTGATTGGAGCGGATTTCAATGGGCATGTTGCTGAACAGAGGTGATAAGGAGGTGATGGGTAGGTATGGTGTTAAGGAGAGGAATGCAGAAGGCCAGATGGTAGTGTATTTTGTAAAAAGAATGGACATGGCCATGGTGAATACATATTTTAAGAAGAGGGAGGAGCAGAGGGTGACATACAAGAGTGGAGGAAGATGCAGCCAGGTGGATTATATCCTATGCAGGAGGGCCAGTCTGAAGGAGATTGGAGACTGAAAAAATGATGAAAATGGAAAGCGTAGGTAGGCAGCATAAGTTGGTGGTCTGTAGGATGATGCTGGCAATCAAAAAGAACAGGAGGAGAGTGAGGGCAGTGCCAAGGATCAAATAGTGGAAGTTTAAAAAAAGATGACTGTAAGGTGGAGTTGTCAGAAGAGTTAAGACAGGTACTGGGTGGCAGTAAAGAGTTACTGGATAGCTGGGCAGCCACAGCAGAGGTGGTAAGGGAGACAGTTAGAAAGGTGTTTGGTGTGACATCTGGACAGAGGAAGGAGGACAAGGAGACCTGGTGGTGGAATGAGGAAATACAGGAGAGTATACAGAGGAAGAGGTTGTCAAAGAAAAAGTGGGATTATCAAACAGATGAAGAAAGTAGACAGGAGTACAAGGAGATGAGGTGTATGGTGAAGAGAGAAGAGGTGAAGTCCAAGGATAAGGCATATGGCAAGTTGTATGAAACGTTGGACACTAAGGAGGGAGAAAGGACTTGTACCAATTGCTAGACAGAGGCACCGAGCTGGGAAAGATGTGCAGCAGGTTAAGGGTGATAAAGGATAATGAGGGAAACATACTCATAAGCAAAGAGAGTATGTTGAGCAGATAGAAAGAGTGCTTTGAGGGGCTGATGAATGAAGAGAATGAGAGCGAGAAGGTTGCATGATGTGGGGATAGTGAATCAGGAAGTGCAATGGATTAGCAAGGAGGAAGTAAGGACAGCTATGAAGAGGATGAAGAATCGAAAGGCTGTTGGTCCAGATGACATACCTGTGGAAGCATGGATGCGTTTAGGAGAAATGGCAGTGGAGTTTGTAACCGGATTGTTTAATGAAATCTTGGAAAGTGAGAGGATGCGTGAGGAGTGGAGAAAAAGTGTTTTGGTACTGATTTTTAAGAATAAGGGTGATGTGCAGAGCTGTAGTAACTACAGAGGGATTAAATTGATCAGTCACAGCATGAAGTTATGGGAAAGAGTAGTGGAAGCTAGGTTAAGAAGGGAGGTGATGATTAGTGATCAGCAGTATGGTTTCATACCAGGAAAGAGCACTACAGATGCAATGTTTGCTCTGAAAGTGTTGATGGAGAAGTATAGAGAAGGTCAGAAGGAATTGCATTGTGTCTTTGTGGACTTAGAGAAAGCATATGACAGGGTGCCTAGAGAGGAATTGTGGTATTGTATGAGGAAGTCGGGAGTGGCAGAAAAGTATGTAAGAGTGGTACAGGATATGTATAAGGGTAGTGTGACAGCGGTGAGGTCTGCAGTAGGAGTGATGAATGCATTCAAGGTGGAGGTGGGATTACATCAAGGATCAGCTCTGAGCCTGTTCTTATTTGCAATTGTCATGGACAGGTTGACAGACAAGATCAGACAGGAGTCCCCATGAACTATGATGTTTGTGGATGACATAGTAATTTGTAGTGAGAGTAGAGAACAGGTTGAGGAGACCCTGGAGAGGTAGTGATATGCTCTAGACAGGAGAGGAATGAAGGTCAACAGGTCTAAGAGAGAATATATATGTGTGAATGAGATGGAGGATAGAGGAATGATTAGGATACAGAGAGTAGACTTAGCAAAGCTAAATGATTTTAAATAATTGGGATCAACAATTCAGAGTAATGGTGAGTGTGGAAGGGAGGTGAAGAAGAGAGTACAGGCAGGATGGAGTGGGTGGAGAAGAGTGTCAGGAGTGATTTGAGACAGACGGGTACCAGTAAGAGTGAAAGGGAAGGTCAACAAGAGGGTAGTGAGACCGGCTATGTTATATGAGTTACAAATGGTGGCATTGGTGAAAAGACAGGAATCAGAACTGGAGGTGGCAGAGTTAATGATGTTAAGATTTGCACTGGGTATGATGAGAATGGACAGGATCAGAAATGAGTACATTATAGGGTCAGCTCAGGTTGGACAGTTTGGAGACAAAGCCAGACAGGTGAAATTGCATTGGTTTGGACATGTGCTGGGGAGGGATGATGGGTATATTGGGAGAAGGATGCTAAAAATGGAGCTGCCATGTAAGAGGAAAAGAGGAAGGCCTAAAACAAGGTTGACGGATGTGGTGAGAGAGGACAATGCAGGTCATTGGTCTGACAGAACAAGATGCAGAGCAGAGGAAGAAATGGAAACAGATGATCTGCTGTGGTGAGCCCTAATAGGAGTGGCTGAAAGAAAAAGAAGTTTGTGGCTGAAAACATTCTAATGCCTAGTCCACCTACCCATTAACAAATGTAAAATAAAACAAATATGGCCATGCCTTGTCTGTCTGACATTCAGTACTTCAGATTTATGGATTTATATATTAAGGACATATAGGTAGTGCATGCAACACAAATACAATTATATTTTTGCAAATTGTATGCATACAATATTTGCAGCTGGGAGTGAAGTTTTGAAATTATATTTTCTCTATTATATTAAAATAAAGGTAATTTTATGTGTGGGTTTGGACCTCTGCTATGTGCTATAATGTTGTATTAGGTCATTCCGGTAATGAAAATAAAGTAAATATTCTTTTATTAACAGCCCCCCCCCCACAATACATGCAAGGTATCTTGGAGGAGACAATGTCCAGCCATGCTGGGATCTCATCTCTTGCTATTATTATGCCTTTTTCAATGTAATTTTTAACTATAGTCTAGAGTTCATAATAAGATGACAAGGCACTTGCTCTGCCACAGGTCTACTTGGTACACTTGCTAGATTTCTTCTTCACCTTTCTCCTTTCATTTCTATCACCCACTACTCAGTAATTTGTTCCTGTATTAACAATCAGTATTTATTTCTGATCTGTTCTCAGCCCAGAACAATTCCTAAGATTCATTTGTCTTTCTTCAAGATTATGGCTGTCTTCACAGGTACTCTCTCCCACCTCAGCCATTTCAACAAATTATTGGTTTCCTTTAATTTAAACATGTTTATTATATATTTAATCAATAAAGCCAACCATGGGTAAATCCAGCATTGCCCACACCCAGCTGTGTGTTACTGCTATTATATAATGGCATTATTTAAGAAAAAAATACTTACTTTTCTTAAATAATGTCATTCTATAATGCCTCTGTGCTGCCCTTCTGAAGTTTTCCAGTTCCTGGGGCATTCATGATGTACTGTGCATGCCTAAGGGACTTGTGTTCTCATGCTTATGCAGTACATCAGTACTGTGCAGCGGTAGCAGTGGAGAAAGGAAGATCT
Organism: Protopterus annectens; assembly: GCF_019279795.1. NCBI lineage: Eukaryota > Metazoa > Chordata > Ceratodontiformes > Protopteridae > Protopterus > Protopterus annectens. The sequence goes on from NC_056726.1 coordinate 1,468,184,075, forward strand.
CCGTCGCTTTTTTTAAATTGAAAACAAAAGAAAAAAGAAATCGTGAGACTTTTTACATTCGGGATAGCCGGGACAGACAAAACAAGAAGATAACCAGGAAGGTTTCTTTAATTTTGCTGAACAGACCTGATTATCCTGTTATTTTTGTCTGTGCTGTCTCACGCATCATACCTCTCAACCTAGAAATATCAAAAATCTGGACAAGGCCCATGAAAAACAGCTACACATCTGTGCACTGATTAACATCTAATTTGCATATATATATATATATATATATATATATATATATATATATATATATATATATATATATGTAACCCCACCCACCCCAATGGAATTGTGGGATGCCAACTTTCAAATGCAAACTGAAGAACAGACAATCAAAATATGGCGACAGAGTCCCCCTGCAGCCATTTCAATGTCCCATTATCTGGCTATTTTGACCCATTTACCATAAACACTAATGTGTGCATACTGCTTTACTTTACAATGATTCTTTTGATTTTATTTTTACATTTGATAGCACAATGCACAAACACTAATAGACATCTGCTAAACAAAGCAATACTGTTTCACAATGAAAATAGGCTTGACATTAAAACTTCTCTGCCCTTGAAACTCACATTCATTGAAACAGCATTGAAACCCACACCACATCCAAAGAAAAAGAATCTGGCCAGTGATGGATAAAGATTACCTTTGGGCTGTTTTCAAATCATTGGCCTCTTGCACACAAAACAAGAAACATACATGTGTTCTTTTCTTTGATACACCTTCCTGACTTTATTAAATTACATTCCTTGTATAATACAGCACACTTGTTTGACAGATTGCATTTTAAATGTATTGTTTGAACATTTTTTCAGTTGGCTGTACTGTAGGCAATGAAACAAAATGCATGAACCAATAATGACAAAACTGCCCAATTCAGAACATTTCCATCATAAAAGTCTACTTCCACACCCACATTATAAATAGAATGACAGTAGTATAAGCCATAGGCATCTTGCACAGCTTCTCACACTTATTTTCAATTTCATTTTTTTGGGGGGACGACGACAAAAGGTCAAAAACCAGGGACACATTTTAAACATTGCTTGTATAATTTTGAAAAGTTGCTAGAATAAAAAGTTGTGTTACCACCATGCATTTCACTGGCAAGTCTTGAATCCAGGACCCTATACACTACAGTCAGAGCGACATACCACTATGCCAAATCAGCAGTTTCCTGAAAGATAGGAAGACTGAAACTTAATGGCTATCATTTAGTGAATGCAGTTCTCACTTCTCACCATAGCTCTCAACCTCTTAGCACAAAAAACCTGGACAAGGTATATTAAATGCTATTCAATGCTTAAAAACAAGAACTGTGAAGATTTGAAGATGCCCATTTCTATTTTGCAGTGTTAAAGATCAAAGATGTGCTTGGTAATTGATTTCACTTTATACCAAATACAGTTCCTTTAGTAAATCTATAACAAATGAGAGTCCTTTCTCAAGTTTTATTTCATCAAAAGTACCAAATGTGACAACAGTAATTCAACTTTCCTGGACTACTTTTCACAAATGCTGCTCTTTGCAACCATGGAATCTTAGCACAAAACCAGTATTATGCATTTGCCCATGATACTAGGATATGTGACCCTTCGGTTATTACTAGTTATGCTGTAGGATAGACAGAAAGCAGATATAATGCTTAATCTAACAAATAGAATACAAAGAATAACAAATCAATGGTTGCTGTAATCCCTATAAAAACAATAAACCAGGTGATAACACATATAAACTTATAAGCTGTGACTGAAATGACAGAATTTACCATTTTAGCAGTGAAAAGTCTTACCTGGTGAACAGCAATGGGCGTCATCACTAGTAAAGGCTCATTCTTTTAGGCGTAAGATGGTTGATGTAGTCTACAGTGATATGCTTATCCATTTACCATGAGTACCATTCACCTATTATGCACTGACATGTCACGCATTCAGCAGATACACAGATCACAAATGCTGCAGTGATTTATAGATCCTGCACTGGCAGAAATAATTCATTCTATTATGTTGTCTTAGACATCTAGGCAGAAATATATAATGTAATCCCACATTATACAACTGTTTGCCTTTGCCTTTCTGGCTCAGTTCATGACTGGAAAGTGTCTAAAAAAGTCTGTGGTAATTAATGATATAGAACATATAAAGCTATGATGCATTTTGATTTAGTGTTGACAACAAAGCCACAACTGAACTGATGTTGACTCAATGGGAAATTTTACAGTCTAATCTTGTTATGGTTTGCATATCAATTGAATATCTTACATTCTCTTATAAGAAGGGTTCTAACATAAGCCTGATGTTGGAACATAGTAGAGATGATTAAAGTGATGCTAAGCAAAAGTGTAATAAACAAGGAGCTTGTGAATGAGGAATATCACCTGGCTGCAGATTTGTCACCAATAAACTCTATTGTTTTGGTCCCAAAAACTGGCAAAACCTTTGATTGTGACATCTACATTAATTATAACACAGATAATGTGGTATAGATGATTACCTGAAAGAAAAGGCAGGGAAAGACCATATATATATATATATATATATGCTCCTACACATCCATAACCCCCAATATATATTTATGAGTATGTCTTGATTTATCATGTATAAGCATCTACCCTAAAGAGACTTATGCTGACATTTCAAAAATTAATACAGGAAAAAAAATAATAAAATAAAAAAAAAAATCACAAAATCAAAAGGAAAAAAAAGCAAACAATTTCCTTTTGTGATCTGATCAACAAAACACAGCCACATGTTTTATTTAAAGAGAAGGGTTGTGTGAGGGGGCAGAGGCATGATTAGGGTTAGGTTTATTGCACATTAGTAAGGTGACATGCAAGAACACTACACACACTACAAAATACACTCAGACACACATCATGTACAACTACAT
>NC_056726.1:1468189514-1468279514 GCF_019279795.1 Protopterus annectens
GATTTTTTTTTTATTATCAGATCCTGAACCTGACTTATGAAACTCACTAAAACGCCTGAGTCACATAGCTGAGGTTCCAGGTTATAAGCTAAACATCACCAATACAGACTTAATGTCTTAAAATTTTTAGCTTGAGATCAGGAAACCAAGTGTCAGGAAGGCACTAGTTTCCCAGTATCTGCAATCACTTTGGTCCCATACTTTTATGACTGTAAAACTGCAATGTAATCAAAGGGTATTTGACATGTTCTGACGTCTGATAATGTTGTGACATCAGTTCATGTAGGATAAGCCACCTGACTCACTGAGTTTTTTTTTTTTCTTTTTTTATATAAGGAAAGTATATCTATCATGTCCAACCACTCTGGATGACATCTAGCATGTACTAAACCATCTGTGTTTACTAAAAGTACTTTATTATGGAGTTCTGTGCCAGCTTCAGCTGCAGGCTATGGCTTACACAATGGAGTTAGTTTTCATTAAACTAACATGTGGCCTGTATCTGAACATAGCTAATATTCAAATGAAGCTTATATTCAAAGGAATATAGTTGTTAAATTTGCTGTATATTGGGGTAAAGAGAATTATCCCCTCACAATGGTTCTTAGCAAGGTGAACAATAGTTTGAGTTGATGAACTTTTTTTGTACTGAATTTTGAATGACAGTTGCAGTTTTATTAGTGAACCTGAGATGAGAGACATGTCCCAATAAAGAAATATTGTTTAGGATGACGCATGAACTTTTCATTCAGATTCTGATTTTTTTTAAATGATAAATTATGTATTTAAGTCTCTCAATAAATATCACCAGGAATTATATAATCAGAACTAGTACTTTGGTTAACAAGTAAGAGGATCTGATATGGATGCTGTTTCCTCTCCTTTTTTCTCACTATTTGACCTTCTGACATACTTTTTTTTCAAATATATTTTTATTGCATTTTTTTTCTTATTTTAATACAAGAAAAGAATATCGCAGATCAGGTACATGGAATATGAAGTTGCAGTAATCGTATTAAAGTATATTAAAGTATATATAACATGAACCATCTGTGTTAAACTAACAATATGCAAAATTAACTAAGAATCAAGCTGTTCATATTGAGCTATAATACAGAAATCTACACAGAGATAATATACAACATATTGAAATCTGACATTAAAACACTTGCAGCAAGACATTCTAGCCTACCTAACTTACATTATATCGTGTACTAATGATATACACTATATACATTGATGTCACCTTAAATGTTCATCTTGTATGTATTACCATGACCTGCCCACTGTTGTTGTGGGTAAACATTTTGCAATACTAAATATCTTTAGCTTCCCTTATTTACATAGAATAATACTGATGTTGTAGTCCCTTGTTCATAAATCAGTTTTGACCTAAGATTTCTATAAGCGTTCTCCAATGTTTCTGATAGTAGGAGAGTTGTTTTTTGGCTTCTTGTAATTAGTTTACTGGCTAATAAATACTTTATAGCCATTCCTTTAAATTCTTCCCATGTGATTTTACTTCTATCTAACCAATTTTGGGCTATGTATGATTTCATCATTGCACACAGTGTGACTATGATGTGTTTATTTTCATAGGAAAAATTGGTAGGGAATACATGTAAAATTGGCATTTCCCATGACAGGGTAGATTTAGTCTATCCCTTTTTTTCTAACTTGGCTCTTAACAAACACAAGAATTTGTAAACATTCTTGTAGCTCCAATAAATATGAACAGTGTCTGCAATGCTTTTTGGTATATGGTGCAATAAGGAGAGCGTGAGGGATTAATTTTACTTAGAAAAAGTGGTGTGTGATAAGCATTGTAATTAATCATAATTTGGGTGTAAATTAGTTTTTTGAGGGGGGTTAGTTTCAGAGTAAGCTCAATTGCAGCAGATTTTTGTCTTATTATTTTTCTCTTCCCAAAATTTTGAATATAGAAGCGCATCTTGATATTTAATTTTTGTTATTAATCTATAGGTATTTGATAACATTTTAGATCTCAAAAGTAACGGATTAATAATTTGTTGATGTAGCTGCATGTCTTGGGTATCTATTTTAACATTCATAGTAATTGTGTTAATCAGGTATGTTAATTGGTTGATAATGCTGTTATAACTTTTATTTACTTCAAATCTTTGCCTAATGTTTTCAATTGAAAGGCTTTTGACCTGCTAGAGATCCCATATGGTGATGTTTTTGATTTTGGGGTACTGAGTCAGGTTTATCATAGTATTATTTAGTTTAATATTAGGATTAAGGTGTATTGGTTGTCCCAGTACCAAACTATCTTTAAGATTCAGGGATGATACCAGCTTTTGAAATATTACTGTGTTTCTTATGATTATGGGGTGGATCTTAAAATACTTCAACGTCTTAGAATTCAAAAAGGGTACTGTTTTAGGATTAACCTTCTGACATGCTTGACTTCTTCTTGCTGTGGATCTTGTGTCCCCATATCTTACTGGCTTTAGATTCATGTCAAATCATTGGAGGTAGTTTTTAGTGTATGGAAACCAACTGAAAAACATTCACCCAAACTACCTTTGATGAATATTCTAACAATTTTTTCAGGGATGCAAACTCCTCTGCATGCCCTATGTAGGGAATAACCACCTGCAACCCCCTCAGACTTTTGTCTACCAAATCTGAGGTCACACAACAGTGGAGAAAAGGCAAACTCCATTGTCGGTGAAAGTAGTTTTGATGAACAGTCCTCTTTCTTTTAGTGTTGTCTGAATCTACATTCATCCACAGTGAGAGGTTCCCTTCTCTTCATGGTCCTCACCTTTACAGTGAAGATTCATGTCTTTGCTGGTCAGACAGGTGATTGCTTGCATTTGCCCCTTCCCCTCTTATGAACCAGATAAAGTGGCCTTTTTTGCATCCATAGCTTACTTACTTGTCTTGTCACCTCACAGTAAGACGTTGCCCTGTTCGATTCTCAGCTAAAGCGTCTTCTGTGTGGAGACATGCGTGAATGGGTGTACCATCGATGAAGGTTGTGCATCAGAGCTGGCAACTTGGCACGTAAAAATCTACTGCCAATCATTAGCAGACCGGAGTTCCACTGTGGCGACCCCTAACTGGGAAAAGCCGAAAGACACAACAACAACAAAAAAAAAAAGCTTACTTACTTGTCTTGAAATAATTTTTGAAAAGAAAGTCTTCCAGTTTTCCTAACTAGTAGGTATGATTCTGATCCTTGGTAACAAAAGAAAGTAAGTCTTCACCTGTGTTTTTCTAAAATGTCTTTGAGTGTTGAATGATTAACTAAGTTTAAACCCAGATTTTCTTTTTCCTCAAGAAAGTGGTTTCTGTGCATATTTATTCATGCATGTGTTCGCACATACTTATGTTTCTTTGAGAGAGAGAGAGAGAGAGAGAGAGAGAGAGAGAGTGTGTATGTGTTTGTGTGTGTGTGTGTGTGTGTGTGTGTGTGTGTGTGTGTGTGTGTGTGTGTGGGGGGGGGGCGCTACAGAATCCTGAAAGTACAAAATACTGCAAACTCAAAATCCTGAAAGCACAGGGGATACCAACACCCACTATATTCCAGCAAAAGTACACACAGAAACAAATAAAACGCAAACTATATTTCTGTTCTCCAATTATAAGCAAGGGGGCAAGCCCCCCTGAACCCGCAGCTCCCACACCTCCTGCTAATTAAATATATCAACTCCAAGATTGCACTTAGTGTAGTGAAGTGCAATCTCGGAGTTGATATATTTAAGTAGCAGGGGGTGTGAGGTGCAGGGGGACTTGCCCACCACCATATAGGTTCATACTAGACTAACTGTCCTTGTGGGCCATTTTGAGTCTAGCCAGTTACCCCAAGTGAGAATCAAACCCTGCGTCTGTAAGGTAAACACCTTAACCATTAAGCCAACCTCCCACCCACTAGATAACATAAATCTATTGTTGCACCTGATATTACATTTTAACACATAAATACCATTATCAAATACTATTTTTAAACCCACCATCACAGTTGACATGCTCCTTCTAAGCTGCCTAACTTCTTTGCCCTTAATTCTCAACCTGGCTACAACTATATCCTGACATACCCCCCACACGCCAACATACAACCTCCTCCAACCATCTCACCAACAAATAACTCAGCTTCTCACATATTTCTTTCTAGCTTTTCTCCTATACCCTCCCATATTATTCAAGCCACAAATTGGCCTCCTCACCTCCTATGAAACCACACTTGCCACCAGTACCATCGCATGTGAAAAAAAAAAACTTTCCATGGTACTCATTCCTCATTACCTATCTACTGATATGTGGAGACATGCATTCTAACCCAGGCCCACTCTCTAATCCTAACCACAATAGTAATCCCAAAGATTTAAACATATTTACACTGAACCTTAGAAGTGTATGTAATAAAATAGCCTCTCTGCAAGTCTGGATTGATCAAAAATAAACCTGACATACTAGCCCTTACCAAAACATGACTACATCCCTATGTAAAAGACTCAGAAATAATACCTCCAAACTTTTCAATAACCAGAAGAGACAGATATAAAAATAATGGGAGAGGGATAGCACTTCTATATTCCTCTACACTCACCATCACACCCCACACCAGTAATATATCCATCTGTTTTAATTCTTAAGTGCTAATCTCTTTTTTGAGCCTCAAGACATCAAAACGAATTTGCATAATATTACTATATATCCCTCCAAGTCACAATATACCAGTGTTGGAAAATATTTTATCCTGGACATCCCAAACAATAAACCTCGAAACAATAATCTTAGGAGACGTAAATATAGATTGCCAAACCATAGCTTCCGGCTACCCCACAAATAGCATAAATCTGTATGTTTTCCCTCAGTTTATCAATACTCCAACAAAATACAGCAAAGATCTTACCTGCCAGTCCACCCTAGACTGGATACTAGTATCCCACCCCACCAATTACCCCTCTTCCAGTATACTGTCTAGCTCCCTGAGTGATCATCTGCCAGCTTATTCCCTTAGAACAAAACAACAACTAATAGTACACACTGTAAAATCAGTTAGGAATTCAACTAATTTTTGTCAGCATAAATTCAACAATCTCCTACAGGAAATAGACTGGACACCCCTTAAATGACTACTCCTTAATAGTGGTGCACAGTGGTGCAGTGGTTAACATTGTCGCCTCACAGCAAGAGGTTCTCCGGTTCGATTCTCGGCTGGGGTGCCTTCTGTGTGGAGTTTGCATGTTCTCCCTGTGTTCGCGTGGGTTTCCTCCAGGTACTCCGGTTTCCTCCCACATTCCAAAGACATGCATCTGGAGCATTTCTCCCCGGGCCTCTGCTGAAAACAGGCTCTGTGGAACCTAGTTGGACATTCCCGGTCAACAAATGTTAAATAAAATAAATAAATAAATAAATAAAATAAATAAATAATGATGCTGTACTGTTCTTTAATAACACCTTCCTTCACATACTTCATACACTAGCTCCCATTTGTACGGAAAGAATCAAAAAGACGCGAGCAACATGGCTCTCTAAGGAATGTAAAGACCTGATGAAGCAAAAGGACCTAATCTGGACAACCTGGAAATGAACAAAATCATGTGAATTTCAAAACACTATGCAACAAAGTGACAAAACTAATCACAGACAAGAAGTCATACTATTCCCAGCTTCAACTCCAGCATAAAACCAACCCCACAAAACTTTGGCACTCTGTCTTCTCTACTTAATTTTAGAAAAAACAGAGATAGCACCCCATCACCTAATACCTTTCCATCACAAATGGCTGAAAACTTTAATAAGAACTTCATAAAATCAATATCAGGTCTACTAGCTAATACCCCTAATGCTGGACCCCCTCACCCTTCAACCTATGCAGACACCAACTCTAGACCATCAACTACTTCTAACCCTGTCATTAACAACACCCCCTTCAACAAAATGTCATACAACCCCCATTATCATTTCAGCCCATACCCACTGACACCATTAAGAAACTGTTACAAAAACTAAAACCCTGCTCCACCTCAGCTGATAATCTTCCACCACACTACCCCAAACTGGTTGCCAACTCAATTGACTACCCAATCAGTAGCCTTATGAACAGGTCTTTATCTGAATCAGAAGTATCTACCATACGAAAATAATTTCACATCACCCCCATCCACAAAGGAGGCAACTCTTTTGAACCATCCAATTTCTGTCCTATATCCATCTTGTCACCGATATCTAAAATTCTTGAGAGAGGTATCCATCAGTAGGAATTGCAAAGTCTATTGCAAAACAACCTTTTAACCAAAATCCAACATGGCTTCTGACCTAGCCACAGCACAATTACAGCCCTATTATCTTTTACAGACACTACGAACAAGGCCAGAGATGCAGGATGCTATACAGCCTCACTATTCATTGATCTCTAAGGCCTTTGACACAGGGTCTCACCCTTTACTATTGAACACACTGTCTAACTTAGGCTTCTCACATAACACAGTAAAATGTTTTCAGAATTACCTCAAGGATCTTTAACAAGCAGTGAAATGGTCCAATGAGCTCTTGCCCTTTCACCACAGCCCTACTGGAGTCCTCCAAGGCTCCATCCTAGGACCCCTACTCTTCAACATTTTCACAAACAACCTTCACACTGCCTCTCACCCTCGGACCCTCATTCAATATGCTGATGATTCCACCATAATCTGTATGGGTCTATATCAAATAGTCAAAGTTATGTAACTTCGAACACCTAATGGTCGAACCATTATGTTCGAAGTTACATAACTTCGACTACCTAAAAAAAAACAAAACAAAAAAAAACACAACAGACAACAAAATAAACTGTTGTAAGCAGGGGGGTAAGCCCCCTTGAGCCCCCCCACATCCCCTGCTACTTAAATATACCAACTCTGACATCGCACCACATTGAAGCATTTTCAAGCCTTCTGCCTGCCCTGCACTAGCCAGTCTAGTGACACTTTGCACACCAAATCAATCCCTAGGATCGGAAGATAAAAATCTCTTAGCCATCTCAAAACCCACAAGAAAACCAGATCACTCTGTACTCATACTATGTCTCTGTACTATGGAATTCACTACCTTTAGCTACCTGGTCTATGCCTGGCCTAATCCCATGTCAAAGCCTCTAAAAATCATCTCAATAATACATGGCTCTGCTCTTGCATAAAGCCATCTTAATGCTCAGCTCTTCCTCTTCCACACTAGCCTCATCCTCCTCTTCTGTCACATTTCACTCCCTCATAGTCTGCAAGATATATAGTTGAAGAGTAATATGTTTCTTTATATACATGTGCTGGAATATAGTGAGTGTTGGTATCCTGTGTGTTTTCAGGATTTTGAGTTTTCAGTATTTTGAACTTTCAGAATTTTGGTCTCAGGATTTTGGGCTTTCAGGATTCTGTAGTGTTCCCACGTGTGTGTGCATGTGTGTGTGTGTTTGTGTGTGTGTGTGTGTGTGTGTGCGTGTGTGTGTGTGTGTGTGTGTGTGTGTGTGTGTATGTCTATGTTTGTGTGTATAAAAACGGGTACATATTAAAACATCGACAACTGAAAATACCGAAACTGACTTCACCGACAAGTGAAATCACCGACAACGCAAATCACGGACGTTTCCGAGGTAAGGGATGTAAATTCGCTACTCATGCCTACCATGGTAGCATAACACTGCCACACTTACTAAACCATGGTAGGCATGAGTAGCGAATTTACATCCCTTACCTCGGAAACGTCCGTGATTTGCGTTGTCGGTGATTTCACTTGTCGGTGAAGTCAGTTTCGGTATTTTCAGTTGTCGATGTTTTAATATGTACCCATAAAAACACCTTAGGCTTATGGTTAGGATGACAAAATATGTCAGAAGAGGAAAAGTTCAATTTCCAAACATGGACAACAGTTTTGTTAACATCAGTGTAAGCAGAGAATAAATATCTTTAAAATCTGCAGACATTTTACTTAATTTGTTAACTAGGTAAACTCACTGGGCACACATGCCTTTTTTAAATGGAGAACCATGTCATGCTATCTAGCTAAAATACTTGCTTATACTCACATGGAAGGGAGTTGGAGACAAAATAAATCAAAGCAAGGATTGCTTAATGAAGAGTGTTAACAGCTCACAGCTTTAATATGCTGAAAATAAATTACCAGATAAGAAACGCTGAGACACAAAGGATTTAAATGAACTTAAAAGAGTGTCAGCAGCGCAGACAAAAGAAGTGATTTTATCCATTTCTTCTCCAGGACAGACACTGAAAAAAGCCGAATGAAAACGGTCATTTTAAATAGAGTTAAATGAGGAAAACTGCGTTTAAAGCTCCTAGAGTTAATGAGAGGGATGATGACAGCCAAGAGTGTGTCGATATAATAGGTACAATTGAATTTAGGCTTTAATATCAGCTTTTTGTTTCTGAAATGAAGGGAGTATCACAGAATGAAAAGTCCATAGAAAGTGTTTAGGGTAGTGAAGTTAGTTAAGGTTATTGTCATTTGGGAGGACATGCCTTAAAACAATTAAAAGTAATCCATAGATTGACAAGCCGATAAACAGTTGGGAGCATGTTTTCACAGCTCATATGTAACACACAAGTAATCTGCAAACAGAGGTCGCAGGAAACTTATTTTAAAAATGGTTCAGACTATAAATGAACAATATAAAGACAACAAGATGTATTATTAGGAAAACAATCGAAAGCATGAATCAAACATAAAAATACCCGGGATAAAATATTCTAGGGTAAGGAGAATGGGAAAGGGAATTAAAAAAGGCAGAAAACAAAGACTAGGAAAGAAAGGGGCTATATTAGAACATTGAAGTTTCACAAATTCGAATGTTCTAATATTGACCCTTATTCAATGAATGCTAAAAATAGCGAAGCTGCAGAAAAGTGAATTTTTTCCTAGGGAAAGAATTTGGTTGTACGTTTCTGTCACTTCGCTATTTTCAGCACTGTGGTGGAAAGTTACGGGTCGGGTTCAGGTAAGTGTGTGATTGTGTGGACGTGAGGATTAGGGCGGTTTAGGTGAGTTAGGGTTAGGGCGTGGGTCAGGTAAGTGTGCAATTGTGTGGACGTGAGGGTTAGGGCGGGGTAGGTGAGTTAGGGTTAGGGCACGAGTGAGGTGACTGTGTGATAGTGACGGACGTTAGGGTTTGGGTTCAGGTAAGTGTGTGATTGTGTATACATGAGGGTTAGGGCGGGGTAGGTGAGTTAGGGTTAGGGCGCAGGTGAGGTGAGTGTGTGATAGTGACTGACTTTAGGGTTAGGGTTTGGGTTAAGGTAAGTGGATAGTTAGTGGTGTGTGTACAGTTTAGTGTAGGGTAGATGTAAGATTTTAAGTGTATGTGTGTGGATTGCTGTTTGGTGTGCTTGTGTTATATTTGTTTCGGAACAGCAAATTTTTTCCCTAGGAAAAAATTCACTGTTCTGTATGTTCGATGTTGTCAGCATTTGCTGAATAGGGGTCAATATTAGAACATTCGAAGTTGTGAAACTTCAATGTTCTAATATAGACCCGAAAGAAAGATTGCCTTTTGGGCAACTTTTGGAAGAAATGTAAACTTTTAGATTGAATTTATTGGGGAAAAAGATATAAGGAAATTTTACTGACATTGGAGTAACAAGAAAAAACGAAACACAAGGGAGGACCACCAGGCTTAAAAATATAGTCGGATTTATTATACAATCAATGGATAAGCGCTTTCACATGTAAAAACATGCTTCATCACATCTCAAAAAGCAAAAAACAATCAGTTTAATTTAAACAAGTTTAAAATGGTGTTAACCAATCAGGTTTGTACAAAAAGATTTAATTAATTAATTGATTAACCCTTTGAGCAATAAAACAAATGCTGACTGAAAATATAAAACTTATTCCATGTTAAACAAACATGGAAAAGCATGTGCATAAATGTATGTATATAAAAAGCAACATTGTCAAGAACATAAAACATAAATCAATGTATATAAGTGCAAAATTAAAATGTGCATCATATAAATAAATAAGCACAAAACATAATAAAAATAAAATAATAACAAAAGCAACAACAAGGGAATCTATACACTAATATGGAACATAATATAATGTATTTGTATTAATTTATGATGTTGTTTATTTTATGGTGTTATTTAATTCCACTATGGCCAACTACTTCCCATTTTCTTCTGGTTTAATTATTCTGTTCAATATTGTTATATTTCATATCAGAGGGCGTGCTTCCAGGGCTGGTTTTAGGCTAACGTGATTATTAAGCCCTGGAAAAATGTGAGCACGAAGTCTAAAAATCCATTTGACTTCCACTAATTCTAATTGACTATTTAAATTGTCCTCTCTCATATTAATAGGCACTAGTTGTAAAACTCTAAAGCTAAACTTATGAGTATTGAAAGTAACTATATGTTTAGCTAATGCATTTTGTTGATTCTGGTTCTTAATGTCATGCAGGTCATTATAAATCTTGTCTCTTAGCCTTCGTGTAGTCTTACTTACATAAAAACAAGTACAACAATCACAAGAGGCAAGATAGGCCAGATTTACACTATTACAAGTGGCAACAAACCTAGGAACAAACCTAAACTTTAGAGCAGGATGATCAAAATTCTTTGTAGTAGTTATAGCGCTACACATCCTGTAATACTTACATGGAAAAGTTCCAGGGGTCAAACCCCTATCTAACTCCTGGTTCCGGTTTGGATACCCCACTGCATCTTTACATAAGATGCGTTTCAAATTATTATTATTTCTATAAGTGAAACGCGGAAAGTTTCCTACCAATCTGGCAGTGGCTGGATCTGGTAACAAAGCATGCAAATTACGCTTCACTATTTCCACTACGCGACCAATGACTCCTGTATAGGTAGTCACAAAGTGAAGTCTATTGCCATTATCATAGTGTATCTGATTTCTTATTGAAGAAACTCTCATACCTATTACCTCTTCTCTTACATTTACCAAGATGGATCTCTTATAACCTCTCTCCAGAAATAGCCTATCTTGCTCATCTAACTGTAGTGTCAGGTCATCTGGATCTCTACAGATTCTCTTCAATCTATAGTATTGGTCCTTAACTATGTTGGAAAAAATCATTCTAGGATGCATACTATTAAAATGCAATAGAGCATTCATCCAACAGGGTTTGCGATATAGTCTAGTAGTTAATAGTCCAGCAGAATCTTGACCTATGGTAATACCTAAAAAATCTACAGAAATACAAGAGGAAGTCATACTAAACTCCAGAAGATGAGTAGTGGAGTTTAAATATGCAACAAAATCATTTAGGCTAATTTCATCATCTCTCCATAAAATAGAATATCATCAACAAAACGTCTATAGAGGGAGATGTTCAAAAATCCAGGATGGTCAAACAAAAGGCCTTCTCCCAATGATACATGGCAAGATTAACGTAGGAGTTCGCACAATGGGTGCCCATGGTGACACCCCAATGTTGCAAGTACATTTGCCCATTAAAAATAAAAATGTTGTTAGTCAATACCATGTCAAGAAGCGTAGTAATAGGAATAGTTTCTTCACTGGACATGCAGTCACAGCCAGTGAGAATCTCTCTAACAGCTTCAAGACCAAAATCATTGGGAATAGAGGTAAACAAGTTCTTAATGTCTAAAGTAACCAGAATACATTTTGAGCAAGTAGAATTACAGTTGTAAATCTCAATATCATCCAAGAGTTGAAGAGTATCTTTCAACATAGTAGGAATCATTTTCACTAATGGACCTAACTTATATTCAACGTAAACCGACATGGTCTCAGTCACCCAGCACTGCCAGATACAATCGGTCTCATGGGGGGGGGGGGGTATCAAAGACTTGTGTATCTTAGGCAAGCCTTTTATTAAGGGAACCAGAGGATGTTCAACACATAGATAGGAATAGAGTTCAAAATCGATCTACCTACACATTAGGAGATCATATAAGTTATCCCAAATTCTTCTAATAATTCTATCCAAGAATGAAGCGTCCACCATTTGATAGGTGTGGGAATCCTGTAACTTAGTTAACATAGCCTTAATATAACTGGCAGAGTCTAAAAGGACAATACCCCCACCTTTATCTGCAGGTCTAATGGCCAGAGTATTATTTGTTCGTAGGGAAAAAAGCACCCTACGTTCATCATTAGACGTGTTAAAGTAAGAATTTTTGGATCGGACACCACAAGAAAACAAATGATAAAAATCATATTCACATAATTTGAGAAAACAATCAACATGTGTTGGAATGACTGGACAAAAAAACACTCTTTCTTCCTAATCTAGGACCAATCTCAGTAATGGCAGTATTCATGGAATCATCATCAGAATACATAAGCTTTAGAGCTAAGCTCCTGCCAAAAAGTCTAAGATCTAAGAGTAGATCTGTTAAATTAGTACCTGTAGAAGGAATGTAGGAGAGACCTTTGTTCAACAAGGTGCATTCTGCTGAAGTAAGAGTAGAATTAGACAAGTTAAACACTAGTCCGTTCACTTTCTGGTTCGTCGATCCACACTGTTGTTGTCTCCAGAAAACTTCCTCTTCCATCACCCCCAGTTGGACCCTCTTGTCAGTGACCTTGCCTGAGTCTTTGTGGGGAGGGGTAAAAAACTGTTCAAATTTAAGGGAGCCATAGTTTTTGACCTCGCTCCCATATCTACAGTCATGGCAGCATGAAAGCCCAATTGGTTGGGCAGTGGTGTTTGTCCAGAGGTTGAGAGGGACGGCAGTCCCATAGAATCAGCAGAAATAATAGAAGTAGAGGTTGTGGCAGCCATAACATCCTCAGTCAAACCGTCATTGCCACTAAAACCCCTTGCCTCTGTGGAGCTATTAAAGGAGGCTGATACAGCAGTCGAAACAGTAGTAACTTCACAAATAGAGTGTGTAGGTCTAGCTTCATTGCCGCTATGATTAGCAACAGACCTGGGCCATATAAAGACATTAACAAAACAATGTAGGTAGCTTAAGATACTCCAAAAAAGCACAAACACGTTGGATAAAAAACTTTATAAAACGCAAAGCTTTCGGGAAGAACCCTTTCTCAATACTGAATATAAAGAAATTCCGTGCTGAACATTCTCGGAAGTCACATAAAATTTTTTGTGGTTTAGTCTGTTGAAGTCTATTCCCATATGAGGTAACAGTCACGTACAAAGTTGATAGCATATTGTAAAAGGTTTTACCCTAGAAACGAGCAGATAGATCTCTGTTCAGAGCCTCCACCTTGTCAGTCAACTCTTTCTCATGGGGATAAAATAGTCAATCAAGAGGGACATGTATTGAAAGCCAACATCAATATTTAAACTTTGCCACCTCTTAAGCAAGTCAGGATAAGTGTCCCCATATGTAGGCATGCACAACACTCGCATGCCACGGGGGACTATGCGATAGTGAATACATGCCTCAAAATGCCGGCGTTGCCAAATTAAATGTTGCAATTTGTATAAATCATTTTCCAAGACTTTAAGAAGCTCCGTAAATTCACTCACATTCCCTGTGCTGTTAGATGGAATGGAGGTAGAAGGGCCATCTAAAGTAAGACTTAACAAAGGGTTAACCCGTTGTTTAGTAAGATTCTCCCAACGGACATCCAAATCAGTTCTACCCAGAACGGGATCCATATCAGGAGATAGCTTTTCAGCCATGTGGTTGCAGGTATACCAAAGAACAAACAAAGACAAAAAAGCAAAAAATTATCCTGTTATCCAAAGGTCCAAGCCAAGAAAATGCCAGAAATCCAAAATGAAACACAAGGCAGGACCACCAGCCTTAAAAATATAGTTGGATTTGTTATACAATCAATGGATAAGAGCTTTCACATGTAAAAACATGCTTCATCAGATCTCAAAAAGCAAAAAACAATCAGTTTAATTTAAACAAGTTTCAAATAGTGTTAACCAATCAGGTTTGTACAAAAAGATTTAATTAATTAATTGATTAACCCTTTGAGCAATGAAACAAATGCTGACTGAAAATATAAAACGTATTCCATGTTAAACAAACAAGGAAAAGCATGTGCATAAATGCATGTATATAAAAAAGCAAAATTGTCAAGAATATAAAACATAAATCAATGTATATGTGTAAAATTAAAATGTCACAAATGTGCATCATATAAATAAATAAGCACAAAACAGAATAAAAATAAAATAATAGAAGCAACAACAAGGGAATCTATACATTAATATGGAAAATAATATGATCTATTCTGTATTAATTTATGATGTTGTTTATTTTATAGTGTTATTTAACAAGAACTAAAAATAAATGCACAGACAGAGAGCATTTTGCAAATGGATACTAAAGTATCACTGTGAAAAAAAAATGGGTAGAATTTATGCAGAAAAATCTAGTACTAATGTAGAAAATAAATTATTTTTGTAGTGAGATATGATTTTGTAGCATTAGTATTTTGGAGTCAATCTATCTGCAAATGGTTACAAGTAAAAAGGAAAAAAAAGCATCTGTCAAGCATATATTGCTTGACCTACTTAGAATTAATAACATGCAGACACTTGGAATTTAATGTGTTCTTGTCATTATCCTGGGGATCAGATCGACATTTTTAGTAATGATATTCATTTTAGTGCTGCTGCAGAATAAAAATAAAAAAGGTTGCAGGACAGATGATAAACAAAGTGCTGTTGAATAATATGGTACAATTTTCATTATAACTACTTAACCTACACACACACACACACACACACACACACACACACACACACACACACACACACGCACGCACACACACACACATGCATGCACGCACACACACGCGCACACACACGTACACACGTGTACACACGGCGCACACACACAGACACGCAGACACACACACACACACACACACACACACACACACACACACACACACATGTATTATATAATGTACGCATAGACACACACGCATACACACGGACACACACAGACACACCCAGACACACACGTGCAAACCCACACACACACACACACACACACACACACACACACACACACACACACACACACACACACATGTGCACACACACACATGCATGTACGCACACATGCATGCACACACATGCACACGTGCACACGAGCACACACACATACACACATGTGCACGCACACGCACACACACAGACACATGAACACACGCAGACATGCACACACACAAACACACACACACGTATTATATAATGTACACACAGACACACACACACACACACACACACACACACACACACACACACACAGGCGCACACACATGGACACACACAGACACACACGTGCAAACCCCCCCCCCCACACACACACACACACACACACACACACACACACACACACACACGCATATGCACATGCACACATGCACACCTGCACACACACAGACACACAGACACACGCACACACAGACACACACGCCTGCATGCACACACGCACATACGCGCGTGCACACACATGCACACACACACGCACACACACACGCGCGCACGCACACATATTTATTATATAATGCATATACACACACATGTATTATATAATGTATATTCACACACACACACACACACACACACACACACACACACACACACACACACACACACACACACACACACACACACACACAAAATACATCATCGTAAGTCAATATGTAAGGTGTCTTTCATCAGAAATACATGCACTGGCTGCCTAAACCTTTGAAACAACTTAGATCACAAAAGAGTAGACTAATTTCTGACTAGTGGTTTCATTATCCAGCAGCAGTTTATATGATTGTACAGGGTACATACTACCTTACTACTATGCAGCACAATGTACAGGGTACATACTACCTTACTACTGTGCAGTACAATGTACAGGGTACATACTACCTTACTACTATACAGTACAGTGTACAGGGTGCATACTACCCTACTGCTGTGCAGTACAGTGTAATTCCACACATCATTTCCTAAGTCTCCTATGACATGTGTTCATGTAGCATTAGCTTGTGACCCATTTCCCTGCTGCTACTATCTTGTGTTAACAAGTGGTCTAACTCCTACCATCCTGATTCCCATGCACCACCAGTAAGTTAACTATCCCTCCCAGAACCCTGTACCTAACCCTGATCACTCTCTAAATCCAAACCCTCTGATCTTCTCCACTTACTCAGTAAAGCTAAAATCTGCCTCTCCTTCCTAAGCCTAATCTCCTGATCATTCCCCAAACCTAAACACCCCTCACCCTCCCATCCCTAGCCCTAACCCTGCACTAACAACTGAACAGTCCCTAAACCTAAAATCCTTCTCCCTTCCATAGACCTAACCATCTGATCTCCTCTGTTCACCTGCTAAAGTAAAATTCCAACACCTAACCCTAGCCTACACTTACTCCTGATAACTCCCTAAACCTAAAGCCCCTCCTCCCTAAACCTGAAGCCCCCCGCGATGTTTCCCTTCCCCACTTACTAATTCCACAACAAGACTTTGATGGCATGAGACCAATGCATGTTTCAGTTCGAGCAGCTCCTCAGCCAGGTGGACAAACAGTCACATGAGCCTCTGACTGCAAGTTCGTGAAATTCAAGCAGTTGTAAGAGCTCTTTTCATAATCCTGGTGCAGAGCTACATTTTAAATCATATATACCTTTCAGTCAGCCATCAATGCAAATGTTTCATGGGGGGAACTTATTTATTTTTATGTAAAAATTTTATGGCCATACAAGTACAACCAATGGGAACCCTGACTACAGTTCTATAGTTAACCACAGTTAAGTCAGTTATACCAAAAACTGAGACACTATGAGTTTAATAGGTTGTAGCACCTCTCTTATATAAATGTAAATACACACAGACACACACATATATACATATATAGTTACAATACACTCTGTGAAATAGTCAGGTCATCATCAGAACTTACTTCCTCTTCTTCCTCTTTTTCTTTTTCTTTCGGCTGCTCCCGTTAGGGGTCACAACATTGGATCATCTGTTT
Organism: Protopterus annectens; assembly: GCF_019279795.1. NCBI lineage: Eukaryota > Metazoa > Chordata > Ceratodontiformes > Protopteridae > Protopterus > Protopterus annectens. Next base: position 1,468,206,440 of record NC_056726.1, read on the forward strand.
CCATTTCTTCCTGTCCTCTGCATCTTGTTCTGTCACACCAACCACCTGAATGTCCTCTCTCACCACATCCATAAACCTTATCTTAGGCCTTCCTCTTTTCCTGTTACCTGGCAGCTCCATCCTTAGCATCTTTTTCCCAATATACTCTGCATCCCTCCTCAGCACATGTCCAAACCAATGCAATCTCGTCTCTCTGGCTTTGTCTCCAAACCTTCCAACCTGGGCTGACCCCCTAATATACTGATTCCTAATCCTGTCCATTCTTGTCACACCCAGTGCAAATCTTAACATCTTTAACTCTGACACCTCCAATTCTGTCTTCTGTCTTTTCTTCAATTCCACCGTCTCCAACCCATATAACATACCTGGTCTCACTACCCTCTTGTAGACCTTCCCTTTCACTCTTACCGGACTCGTCTGTCACAAATCACTCCTGACACTCTACTTCACCCACTCCACCCACTCCACCCTACCTGTATTTTCTTCTTCACCTCTCTTCCACAATCACCATTACTCTGAACTGTGTATCCGAAGTATTTAAACTCATCCACCTTCACCAACTCTACTCCCTGCATCCTCAGCATTCCTCTATCCTCCCATTCATTTACACACATATATTCTGTCTTAGTCCTGCCGACCTTCATCCCTCTCTACTCTAAGCTTACTGCTGTCTGTATTTATCAAAATCACTGTGATGGTCAAGTGCAGCAGTGTATGAAAGGAGGAACATTGAGTGCTCCTTTTATGTCTGCAATATGCTTGTGCTCATGGTAAGTGCCAGTGTGTGTTACTGTTGAAACATTTCAATATACCACACGTTTATTCTGGGGTGTAATGTGAGTGTAAGTGTTTGGGAGTTAATATTGCGGATGTGTGCTAGGGGTTAATCAAGGTGTTTGTGTGATAATAGTTCGTAACACACATGCTCGCGACATACATGCTTGCTGCTACTTGCTCTAAAAGGCAAGTGCCCTATCTCGCCTGACCCTGATCTTACTTAATTATTTAGCCCTTTCAACAACTGACTCCATTAAACTGTATATCACTACTAAAGCCCTAACTCTGATCCTAAAGCTCCCACTTGAGTCCTTGCTTCCTAAACTTAAAACTTTACTACCCTAGCTCAACATTGTACGAAACTAGAGTTTTAAGGCAACACTAAATTAATATTGTATGCAGAAGCATTGCTGGTTCAGCCACCAAGTACCCAAGGACCAGAGCCCCACCCTTGCAGCTCTTCAAGTGAAGAGCAAACAAAAAAAAAAAAAAAAGGATTGGCTTATTGCAGTTAGATCTACACCCCTCCAGGCTCTTCCATTAAAGTGCAATTTAGGCACCATTTCTGTGCCCTGACTGCAGCCCTCCTTCAATTTATGATCTTTTAAACTATAGCAAACACTACAGTTGCTACAGTTTATACTCTACCTGCACAAAGCAGTACAGCACTCATGCTTTTGTTTAAAAAAAAATCTTTTTAAATTGTAGCAGACTGCTTGCTACAATTGTAGCAAACAGTTTCTATAGTTTATACTCTGCACAGAGCACTTCAGTGGTCATGTTTTAGTTGAAAAAACTGTAGCAAACTGCTTTCTAATGTGTAGCAAGCAGTTGCTACAGTTTAGACCATACATGGAGTGCTACAGTACTGAGCTTTAACTGCAAATACAATACCGCTTTTAAAAACTATTACATACAAGAGAGATTGGGATCAGCTGAGCCCCCCCCAACAACACTTGGAACCTGGGGCAGTTGTCCCTCTTGCCCTTCCCTAGCTATGCTATTAATTGTATGAAACTAGCTTTAGTGTAATACTCAGTTAACATTGTATGAAACTAGAATTTAACCACAAAAGTCAGTTAACATTTTATGAAAATATTGTTTTAGAACAATATTTATTTATTATTTTATTTATTTTTATTTCTAGTTTGATTACCAGGGAAATCCACTGGGCCCAGAAAGCCTGTTTTCAGTGGAGGCACGGGGAGAAAAGCTCCATGAAACAGATTACAGTAAAGCTAGCAGTCAAATAAAAATTTATAAGTACAAGTACAAATACATATCAAATAATACAAAACGTGAGCAATATTGCCCATAGTGGAAACATATTGTACAGATACATTTTAAAAAATTCACACAGGTTAAGTCAAAAGTCAAAAGCTATTTACAATATTTACAGAGTGTGAGAGATCATATGGGAATTAGCTATACAAGGTTATAGCCAGCTATAAGGTGCTTAGGAACTCAGGAAGATACCCTCCCAGGGGCTTTAGTTAAAGAGTTCTTGGTAGGGAGAATGCAGTTACATTTCCATTTGGAGGAGAGGTAGGTTTAAAGTTGGGTTTTGAAGTTGTTTGTATTTGACATTGTCCTTAGTGTGGAAGGGAGAGAGTTCCATTTCTTACCTAAGGAGAAGGGAAGTTGTCCAGCAGGATGTTTAAGTTTGTGGATAGTAATCAAGTTTTGGTGTTCAGATCTGAGAGTTCTGTTTGGGGTGTATGGGCGAAGGATGTTGGTTAGAGCTGGGCATTTGGTTGGATTAAATATTAGTTTATGTACTGTAGTGAGCTGGAGGAAGTCCAGGTAATTTGTGAATTCTAACCAGTTGAGGGACTGGAGGGTGACACAGTGATGAGTGGAATGTTTGGCTTTGGTGGCAAATTTAGAAATTTTGTTATAGCAGCTTTCAGGTTTGGAAGTCATGGAAAAGGATAGGTTAGTTAGTAGCAGTTCGCCATACAGAAGGGAGGTAAGGAAGTAAGAGGAGGCCAGAGAAAGTTTGGTAGAAGTAGAGAGAAAGTGGTTGTTCTTGTATAGCATACCTAGTTTTTGATGGGTTTTCTTTATACGTTGCTGAATATGGATGTCAATATTCAGTTAACATTGCAAGAAACTAGTGTTTCAGCACAATAACCCAGTTAGCATTGTATGAAACTGGAGTTTTAGCAAAATATTCAGTTAAAATTGTATGAAACTAGTAAATGAGTCCAAAAAGTCCAAAAAACTGTTAAATCCAAACAGGATCCACGGAAAGCAGAATCAGCCAACAAAAAGTAATAAGCATATATTTATTTTATTATACTTATTATAAACATTTACAGCTAATTTTAATATTTATAACTTTATAAAAAATTTGTATACATTAAGTAATGTTCTCATTCAATAAGGAACTTTTAATTTAATTTATATTTTTAAAAAAAATTTTCTCAAACGTTTATAAATATTTTTGAATGATGTCTTTTTAACTGCTTATTAGATTAATTAATCAAGATATCTTGTGACTACAAGTGCTACATTTAAATCCATGTTACACTGTTTCCTTTTTATCTTGACAAAGCCTGGTATTAACCAGGCGAAAGCGCTTGATTTACTTGGTTTTGTGGTTAAATAAAAGTCTTCGTTTTCATTCGTCATCACTTTTTGTTGGCCGATTCTCCTTTCTGTGGATTCTGTTTGGATTTAATTGTATGAAACTAGACTTGTGTGTAATAATCAGTTAACACTGGATAATACTAGGGCTTTAGCACAGTATTCTATTAACACTGTATGAAACTAGAGTTTTAGTATAGTTCTCAGTCAACAATTTATGAAACTAGAATTTTAGTACAAAATTGAATTAAAACTGTATAAAACTGGAGTTTTAGCACAATAGTCATTTAACATTGGATGGGACTAGACTGGAGAGTCAGTATTATTATTTATTTTATTTATTTAACATTTGTTTGCCAGGATAGTCTGACTGGACAACAAGTGTACGTTTTCAGTGGAGACCAGGGGAAAAAAATCTCCATAAGTTTACAGAGAGAAGAAAAATTTACAAGAGAGACATTACAGAGTAGTAGCATACAGATGGTAGACTTTACAGCTGTTAGTATACAATAAGAGGATATTCCCTCGTTTGGTTAAAAAAACAAGTGTACAGAATATACAATGAGAGTAGATAAGAACCAGGTAGAGCATTGCAAGATATTTCACAAGTGAACAAGAGTATACAAATGTTTAAGTTTTCCATATATACATTCAAGAAAATATAGATGCAAGAGTATATACATACATATATATGCATACACATACATGCACACACACACTATATATATATATATATATATATATATATATATATATATATATATATATATATATATATATATATATATATACATACACACATACATATAATCAGGTCTATATCATTTCATTGAAAACTCATTTCATTGAAGCCTAATTCATTGACACATATTCACTGAAAGCTCACTTCACTGAAAACCCAATTCACTGAAACTCATTTTGTTGAAAGGTATATATGGCCTTTCCCCCACTGTTGTGCGATCCTGGAGTTAGTATATAAAGTAAGGGGGGGTGTGGGGGGCGTAGGCCCCCACATATTGTAAATATTTTAAAGCATATATAGATGGATACTTACAAGTGTAAAGAAAGAATTCTTCCAGAAGACAACATATAACCAATTTATGCCCCCCACACCCCCGAATGTGGGGGGCTGTGCCCCCCACACCCTCCCTTACTTTATATACTAACTCCAGGATCGCACAACAGTGGGGGAAAGGCCATATATACCTTTCAATGAAATCAGTTTCAGTGAAATGGGTTTTCAGTGAAGTGAGCTTTCAGTGAATATGTGCCAATGAATTAAGCTTTAATGAAATGAGTTTTCAATGAAATGATATAGACATCCATATAATCTATATACACACATACACACACACACACACACACACACACACACACACACACACACACACACACACACACACACACACACACACACACACACACACACACACACTGCCTGTTTTTTTTGCCTTGAGTTAATCAGTTAGGCCTTTGGCTTAGTCTCTGACAGGCCACTGAGTTTTTCTGTTATCATATTGTGCAGAACTACATATACAATTACAGTGCTAAATCTTTTCTTAGGTGAGTGCTGCAAGAAGCCCTTGGATGCATCAGAACACCTAAATCTAAACTTCAGCAACACAGACACGTTCTATTATGTTTGCTTTTAATTTATAAGCTTCATTAAATGCTTCCTCTGCAGGCAATTGAGGGTGTTGCATTGATGTCATTAGCTGTAGCTTCAAATTATGCCCAAAATCATCTATAAAACATAACAGTATACATTACAGTAATATCCATGTAATTATTCATATGAAGGTTACATTTATAGGTTCATAGGCTCATAGAAGGTTACTAGGCTAATGGCCCTAGAGCCCTTATAAGCTTAGCCGTATTTATGCCGAGTTACCCAATTGTTGGTGGTTAGGTAAGTAAGTTCGTACAGGTAAGGGTCTATGTTAGTTAATACCAACTTCCTTTGTCCAGGATGGACATGGGCACCACCCCAGGAGTGAATTTGTGGTCACCCATCCATTGATCTAGGTTGCATTTAGAGAGGGTCAGGGAGGGCCTCTGTTTCATGTAAATTGGAAGCTTGTTCCAGAGAAGAGACAGTCTCTGGCAAATGTATCTATCTGCACAGCATGACCTGTTCATGTCAGAGGCTAGGTTAAGATCCCTGAAGTGAGTGACGCTCATTCAGTTTGATTTAAAAATGTGTAGCATTTCCATCAAGGCCAGATCAGACAGGTCACTCTTTAGGTAAAACGGCAACTGAACGGCTTAAAGTCCACTTAATCCACCACAACAGATTATATGATAAACCAAAACAAGATTTAATGTAAGTGCTTTCACTGGAAAAATGTTCCAGCTTCTTCAGACTACAAACAGTAAAATACTTAGAAAAAACACCTTTTAAAACAATTCAAAAAATGGCACAAATTCAGTATTGTTATTGTTATTTTTATTTTTTAAAAAATTATTTTTAAAAAAATTCTTTATTTTCTTTAATGATGGTGCTGTGAGGTTGCTTAAGCATCCTAGTGTGTTTTAAGCTGGAGTAACGCCCTGTAGCTTTAATTCTTAAATGCTTGTGTATGACATCAGGAGGGGTAACAAACTCTATTGACAGTTCATTTTTTGAATTGTTTTAAAAGGTGTTTTTTCTAAGTATTTTACTGTTTGTAGTCTGAAGACGCTGGAACATTTTTCCAGCGAAAGTGCTTACATTAAATCTTGTTTTGGTTTCTCATATAATCTGTTGTGGTGGATTAAGTGGACTTTAAGCCATTCAGCTGCCATTTTACCCAGTTAGTTCTTTGCTGTTAATTTACAGGTCACTCCTTAGCAACCGGTAGGAAACAGAATACAGTGAAAGGTCTTTCAGTTTTTCTGCATAAGACTTGTTTTGTGTACTCTGTAATTTCTTGATGAGAACCCTCTATGGTCACTCTCCATTTGTTGCAGGTGTCTGGTGAAGTACATGTATATAAGAAGTGCTGCATAGAAGGATTTTCCTTACTACTTTGGGTACATGGTGAAAAAAATTCAGATTTCTATTAACCTGAATACCCAGCTCACGTACCATTGGGTTTACGCTTTAGGAGGTGCTGCCTATAAAGTAATTAGAAGGGATGTTAGCTTTCCCAAAGGGAATAATAATGCACTTATGTTTAATCTGTGGCTTTGGCATCAGTCATTTGTCTATGTTAACCCTTTCTGCAGTAAATTAACATCATCGGGGGACTTGATGATTGCTCCCAATTTGCAATCGTTAATGAACTTGGTCAGCCACAGGCCATCCAAGTTTACCTGGACTTCTGAGAAATAAATTCTGAACAATAAGGGGCCTAGCACAGAACACTGTAGTATGCCACTGGTGATTGGTCTTTTGCTAGAGGTGAAGTCACCCACTTTGACAGTATGTGCCCTGTCAGTGAGCCATTTGGCTACCCATCTAGTAATGTAGGGGTTAGTTCCCAATTGGGAGAGTTTCTTTATACTCTATAATACGTGAGTGGAGATTGTGTCAAATGCTTTGGCAAGATCAAGATAGGTGGTATGCACTGCCTTTCCCCTTGCCCAGGGCCTTGGTGACTTTCTCAGTGAAAAACATGCTTAACAGACATGTTCTATCTTTAATGAATCTTAAATGGGTAGTGTTCAGAGTTTGGAGATTACCTATGTCTTTGTTAATGAGGTTCATAATAATTCTTTCCATGGTCTTGTAGATCAGGTTAATCAAGCTTATGGGCCTGTAATTCCCAGGATCAGTTAATAGTCCCCCTTTGTGCAGAGGGATCACTGCTGCTGTCCACCATTCTGCCAGAACACAGTCAATTTGCAGGCTGTGGTTAAACAGAGATCCAAGTGGGTCTGCTAGGTTATGTTCTAAGTTGTTTAAAATGCAACCTTTGTCTGGTCCCATTGATGCCATGTATTTGGCCTTGGAGACCGCCGAGATTACCAGCTCTCTTGAGATAATAGGCTGAGGAATGGTTGCAAGTATACTTTGGGGGATGACTGGAGGGGACAGGGGTGGGTGAAGTTTGCTTCAATTCTGTCAGCTAGCAGGTTGGCTATTACCTTTAGTTGAGGAAGGGCAGTGCCATCCACATCCAGTTCAGCGCATAGCTGGATATACCCTTTTAGATTTTGGATGTAGTTAAAGAATGCCTTGGGATTATCATTTGCTAGGGAGGCTATTTTTGCTTTGTGGTTAGCTTTGGGTGACTTGACAAGTTCTCTAATTTGTTTGTTTAAGCTAGAGAGGAATTTTTTCCTCTGCTGAGCCATTCCCCTCTTGTTATTGGACATTATATTCTTTCTGTTGTTGTACAGCTTGTTTATACTAGGGGTCCACCAGGGTGGCTTGCATTTCCGACAAGACCTGGTTGTAGTCCAGTCAGGTACTGCCGATTCTATACACCTGCTTAAGTGGTTATACAGGGCATTGGTGTACACCTCTGAATAGGATTCCATGTTATCTATGTTCAAGGGGACTTTGAAACTTCTTATATCATTACTTAGTAGGAGGCAATTTGTCTCTGAAAAATTCTTAAGTATTTTCAAGCTTTATGGGGTATCTGGTCTTATAATTACATCAAATGAGACTGATTTATGGTCTGATCTTACCAGGGAGGACATCACACAGGAGATCGGGTGCAATGGTCTCCCATGTTAGTGAGTTCTATGTCCAGGACACTTGCTCCTCTTGTGGCTGTGCTGACTAGCTCTTTCAGATCATTTGCATTGACAAAGTCCAAGAACCTCTGAGCCAGCTTGTTTGTGGTAGTGTATGTTTCCAAATCAATAGTAGGATAATTAAAATCAGCCATGATTAAGGTGTTGGGCTGCATGGCAAGTGACTGCAATAAGTCCAGGTATGCGATATGCTTTTCCTGTTTCATGGTGGGGGACCTGTAGCTAGCTATGAAGTGGTAGGGGGCTTTGCGTATAGTTAATTGGATGGAGTAGCTAAAGAAAGTCATACTGTTTGAGCAGTCTCAGAGTCTACTTATCCTTAATGAAGATACAGTAGGTAAACCTCCTCCTTTGGTTCTTTCATGCTCAGTTTGTGGTCTGAATATATGAAAGGCATTGTAGCCTTGCAAGGCCAGGGTGCTTTCCATGCATTTGAACCCATGTCTCAGTGACTGTACAGATATAAGCATTTTCCAAAGTGAGGAGTGCTTCCAGGGAGTGCAGTTTCTTGTTGAGACACCTAACATTAAGCAGCAGAACCTTGAGTTTCTCTAGAGAGGAATTTGTTATGTTGGGAGGTTAGTTTTTTGCACTGCCTACACAAAGCACAATAGGGGTGGATAACACCTTTGCCAGTATCCAAAAGCCTAACGGAGACAAGTGCAGCCCATCTCTGGCAAAGTAGTGTGGCCTGTTGACCATGTCTTTCCAGGCTGACAGATACTGGATCCCCTTGGACTGACACCAGAAGCTAAACCAATTATTAAAGTCAATCATTTCTTGTTTGTATTTTGGCATTATCCTTGGAGAAGCTAAAATGCTGCCTAAGGCTAGGCTTATACCTGCCTGTAGAACATAATCTGAAAGATCAGTCATGTTTCTGTTCATATAGTCTGGTGATTTACGTCTCAACTCATTCACCCCCACAATGGCTATGACGGAGTCATACCAGTAGTTGTGAATGAGTGACTTGACAGATTCTGGAACCTGACAGCCAGCTAACCGTAACCTGCTCCTTATCCAGCCTGTTGAAGAAAACATCCATACCTCTCACAACTGAGTCACCTATGACCAAATTTGCATGCAGTCTTACCCAGTAGGTGTGCCTTTGGTATATCTCTACCTGTGAAATGTGTGTTTTAGGCATGGGTTGTCCATATGAAACAGTTATGCACACTTCTGGGATTCATGCTCTTATATGCAGGATTCTGTCGATTTGTTCACTACATGCCTGGACAGTGTATTGAACACCATGCCTCCCATTTCACATACTTCTGTCAACTATCACAATTTGACATTTTTTTGAGATATGGGTGCAATCAGTGCCCCAAAGAACATGAGGGTGGTATGTTGTCTGTGGCGGATGGTACTTGCGTTCTGTTGCTGGAGACCTTACATAGTTCTCAGCATCATGTCACATGGGAACCAGGAACATGTCTGCGATGTGAGACATGTCTGTCTAACACATTGTTACATTATTGCTGCATTTCTATGCAGTACTAACATATCCAAGACACACGTATGTCCAGATATTGGCTATCTTCAGTCACTAGTGAAATTAGGTTTCCACACTGGCTTTATCAGCTTGTGTGATGCACATTTATCCCCCTTAGCCAGTACTCACTGTTTGCCCATAGGAATTCCTGGTCAGGGTTGGGAGGGTGGCCTAATGGTTAAGGTGCTTGCCTTGCAAGCACAAGGTGCAAGGTTTGAGTCTCACAAGGGATAATTGGCTAGGCTTAAAATGGCTCACAAGGGCATTTAGCTTAGTACTAATCTATGAACCTATGAACTAGTGTAAAAAGAGATGTTCATACTGCCTAGCTAGGCACTTTCTTGTAGGAGGGTGTACCACAGCTAGTAAGAACTTTTATGCTTTAATGTTACTTGTCCAAGATTATATTTATTTCTCTCTCCTTTTCACTTATCATTTCATGCTGCACTCAACAGCCTGTGCAACATAGCAACCATGGTAAAATCAGGGCCTGGTTTAAAGCATTGTCATATGTTTCAGAAGGAAAGAGAACAATATAACAGAATAATGGGGTAAAGTACAAGACACTAGTGTGTGAACAGAACTAGCAGGCCAACTAAAGTGGGTTTTACATAGGACAATGGGACAGAAGCAAGCGTTTTGTTAAGAAAACGGATGGAGTGACAGGACGATATTGCCAAGAATTAGGGGAGGGTATAATGATAAAGAAAGGAAAGCAATAATTTCAAAAAAGGTAAGTAGCCTAGTGCAGAAGAGATTAAAACTCATGGATGAAAGAAACAATGGTTGCATTCATGCAGGTAAAAAAATCTTCCAGTTGTTTATTGTCTGTATACTATGTCTATAAGTAGAGATCCTGTCTCCGAGGATTTCTGAAAACCAAGTTTGCACGAAAACCTGTATGTAAACTCCTTTTTAGAATTAAATGTCATCTTCATGGAAGCGTTGCCAGCTACTAAACCATGTTTACATAGGCAATGTTTCATTTTTTAAGAAATTTGCAGAGTAAAATATCACATTATCAGTTTTTGTCAGTTTTTCTTTTTAGATTTATGCACTAAACAGTTAAAATGCAATTTAAGATGCTACACACATAGGTACATTAAAAAAGAGGTACAGTATAGCTGAGGTAAGAAATATTAGTGAGAGCATGCAACAAGCATTCTCCAGTATATAATGTTTACTGCATGTTTCTGTACAACTTGTCAATGTTTTTGGAGCTCCATTGCACTCCCCTACATCATCCCATGGTCATCAACCCTTGTGCCTCACATCCATCAATGGGTCTATAAACTTCTACTTTTAACAGTTATGGAGCTTAAGGTAATTTAGGGGGATTTTGAAGTTACCTTCCTGCAAGAGGGGGTTACTTATTTTGGCCTATCAATTCCTCTCCACTCTCTGGGGTTGCATGGACACAACTGAGGGGAACTGTGACATTTCATACCACCTCTGCAGCAATCCAGCCATGTATCTGCCCTTTTTTCCCTAAATCATCAACATCTCCAGCTTTTCCCAGAGATTACTGGCATGAACAACCCCCCCACCCCCACTTTGGATGGGCCAGCCATCTCCCTTTGCCACTCTGACAATCACCTGAGCTGCTAATCAGATTGATATTGGTGGGACTGTAGGCAGGCTTCATCCCTGTATGATACCAGAGCAACAATGGTTTGTTTTTAACTTGGTAAGACTTATTTAATTCAAGTGTTTGTTTTCATATGTATTCTGTGATTTAGGACATTTTTACTTGTTAAATGGCCTTAGAGACACGCATTATGCAGCTAGAAACTGAAAGATAGAAACTGTTGAGCACAACTTATGTCCTTAAGCTTGTATACAGAGAGCTAAATGAGTAGCATGTTGGTAGTTGCCCCCCCCTATTATTCTGTAGGCTGCATAGATTACATTAGTATGCAGGTTCCCCTCTCCTTACTATTCTGTAAGCTGTATAGATTACATTAGTATGCAGGTCCCCCCCTCCTTACTATTCTGTAAGCTGTATAGATTACATTAGTATGCAGGTTCCCCCCTCCTTACTATTCTGTAAGCTGTATAGATTACATTAGTATGCAGGTTCCCCCCTCCTTACTATTCTGTAAGCTGTATAGATTACATTAGTATGCAGGTCTCCCCCCCCTTACTATTCTGTAAGCTGTATAGATTACATTAGTATGCAGGTCCCCCCCCTCCTTACTATTCTGTAAGCTGTATAGATTACATTAGTATGCAGGTTCCTCCCTCCTTACTATTCTGTAAGCTGTATAGATTACATTAGTATGCAGGTCCCCCCCTCCTTACTATTCTGTAAACTGTATAGATTACATTAGTATGCAGGTCCCCCCTCCTTACTATTCTGTAAGCTGTATAGATTACATTAGTATGCAGGTTCCTCCCTCCTTACTATTCTGTAAGCTGTATAGATTACATTAGTATGCAGGTTCCCCCCTCCTTACTATTCTGTAAAATGTATAGATTATATTAGTATGCAGGTCCCCCCCTCCTTACTATTCTGTAAGCTGTATAGATTACATTAGTATGCAGGTTCCTCCCTCCTTACTATTCTGTAAGATGTATAGATTACATTAGTATGCAGGCCCCCCCCTCCTTACTATTCTGTAAGCTGTATAGATTACATTAGTATGCAGGTTCCTCCCTCCTTACTATTCTGTAAGCTGTATAGATTACATTAGTATGCAGGTTCCCCCTCCTTACTATTCTGTAAGCTGTATAGATTACATTAGTATGCAGGTTCCCCCCTTCTTACTATTCTGTAAGCTGTATAGATTACATTAGTATGCAGGTCCCCCCCTCCTTACTATTCTGTAAGCTGTATAGATTACATTAGTATGCAGGTTCCTCCCTCCTTACTATTCTGTAAGCTGTATAGATTACATTAGTATGCAGGTTCCCCCTCCTTACTATTCTGTAAACTGTACAGATTACATTAGTATGCAGGTTCCTCCCTCCTTACTATTCTGTAAGCTGTATAGATTACATTAGTATGCAGGTTCCCCCCCTCCTTACTATTCTGTAAGCTGTATAGATTACATTAGTATGCAGGTTCCTCCCTCCTTACTATTCTGTAAACTGTATAGATTACATTAGTATGCAGGTCCCCCCTCCTTACTATTCTGTAAGCTGTATAGATTACATTAGTATGCAGGTCCCCCCTCCTTACTATTCTGTAAGCTGTATAGATTACATTAGTATGCAGGTTCCTCCCTCCTTACTATTCTGTAAACTGTATAGATTACATTAGAATGCAGGTCCCCCCTCCTTACTATTCTGTAAGCTGTATAGATTACATTAGTATGCAGGTCCCCCCTCCTTACTATTCTGTAAGATGTACAGATTACATTAGTATGCAGGTTCCTCCCTCCTTACTATTCTGTAAACTGTATAGATTACATTAGTATGCAGGTTCCTCCCTCCTTACTATTCTGTAAACTGTATAGATTACATTAGTATGCAGGTTCCCCCCTCCTTACTATTCTGTAAGCTGTATAGATTACATTAGTATACAGGTTCCTCCCTCCTTACTATTCTGTAAGCTGTATAGATTACATTAGTATGCAGGTTCCCCCCTCCTTACTATTCTGTAAGCTGTATAGATTACATTAGTATGCAGGTTCCTCCCTCCTTACTATTCTGTAAGCTGTATAGATTACATTAGTATGCAGGTTCCTCCCTCCTTACTATTCTGTAAACTGTATAGATTACATTAGTATGCAGGTTCCCCCTCCTTACTATTCTGTAAGATGTATAGATTACATTAGTATGCAGGTTCCCCCCTCCTTACTATTCTGTAAGCTGTATAGATTACATTAGTATGCAGGTTCCCCCTCCTTACTATTCTGTAAGCTGTATATATTACATTAGTATGCAGGTTCCTCCCTCCTTACTATTCTGTAAGCTGTATAGATTGTATTAGTATGCAGGTTCCCCCCTCCTTACTATTCTGTAAACTGTATAGATTACATTAGTATGCAGGTTCCCCCCTCCTTACTATTCTGTAAGCTGTATAGATTACATTAGTATGCAGGTTCCTCCCTCCTTACTATTCTGTAAGCTGTATAGATTACATTAATATGCAGGTTCCTCCCTCCTTACTATTCTGTAAACTGTATAGATTACATTAGTATGCAGGTTTCTCCCTCCTTACTATTCTGTAAGCTGTATAGATTACATTAGTATGCAGGTTCCCCTCTCCTTACTATTCTGTAAACTGTATAGATTAAATTAGTATGCAGGTTCCTCCCTCCTTACTATTCTGTAAGCTGTATAGATTACATTAGTATGCAGGTGTGATAACGGGGAGTCAATGTAATTCAGAATTCACAGAATATCTGAAACTGAGTTTCTGTGGGGCAAAGACCCTGCTTCCTATCACGGAGGGAACTTTCAGTTGCACCCCATTACATAATATTATCAATTTTGAACCTGGGATACAAATTTCGGAATGGACTCAGCTCATTGGTAGACCCTGCAGAGAATAATAGGACGATATGGTTGATGCCCTGCTCTCCTATTTTAGGAGGAGGGTGGGGGAAGGGGTCTCTGTCTATGTGACCTCTTGTAGAGTCCAGGAGTCATATAGGATAGAAACAGCACAACAGAAAGTGGTATAACATCTGACATCATTGCACATGAGGGATACTGACCCATCACCATCACAAGCTGGCTCCCTCTGATCATCTGCTTATTTTCATTGGAGCCTTCCTTTGAGGATCTCATAATTACAACATAGGCCTGACTTCCTAAGGAGTTGGGGGACCTGTCAAGTCAAGAGATATGCCCTGGATGGCCAGAAAAGGAGCCAATGGCTATTTGTTGCACAGCAGCTTTTTATGTTACCACTGTTTATTCATTGATTAACTAATGTCACACATTGCTATACTTATTTGTCAACACTGTTAAAGCTGCTTTTGTTGTTATCTGCCATGTCAAGTTGTTTTTGTTTCTGTCACTAATTCTCTGCAAAGACTTCATGCTGAAACTTGAAGTTACTGTACTGTTACACAGATCTGTAACTGTCGGCACAGAAAGCAGATGGACTGTGGCTGAAAACAGTCCAAGGACTAGACTACCCACCCAGTTAACAACCACAATAAAAACATACATACATACACGAATAAACAAACAATCAAACAAAAAAAGTAAATAAGAGTGCAAAGGGAAAGCAGAGGGATTTGCCAGAGGCCAGGAGTGGGTCAGATGGGGAACAGATCCATCTTGATAAAAATAGAATTCCTCTGTGCCGTATAACTTTATTTCTGGCATCAATGCAGCTTTTGTTGAGCTGTCCCTCTGATAATTGTCCTTACATTAATGCCCATTGTGTTAATTTGCGGTGGTACAGCAGTTGCATTGTTACCTCACAGCAAGAGGTTCTCCTGTTCGATTCTCAGCTGGAGTGCCTTCTGTGTGGAGTCTGCATGTCCTCCTCGCAGTCGAGTGGCCTCCGAAAGACATGCATGAATGGGTGTGCTGAAGGTTGGGTGTAGGGCTGGCAACTCGGCACCATAAAAATTGACTGCCAGTCATTAGCAGACCGGAGTTCCGCTGTGGCGACCCCTAACCGGGAAAAGCCTAAAAGACAAACAACAGCATTAATGCCCATTGTATAAATGTACCTTACTCCTGATTTTAGTAACACAGTGGCAAAAATTTAAAAAAACATTATTTCTTATGTAGTTTTGTATTTATTAATATACATGCTGATACCTGACACATGGCTGTTCCAGATTAAAGGATAACCCCAAGCTCCTTTCAGTAAAGCCTTTACTTATGATGAGCAACTAACAGCAGAAACGCACTCCATATCAGAAGTACAGCACGCTATGGTGGAAATCCCCAAATGGTATGATTCAGAGGTAGTTAGTAGGCTTGCAGTCCAGAGAACCATTGAGGAGCATAGATGAAATCCCCAGTTGCCCCAAAGCTCTGTCTGGGTAGGTGACTTGTTCAAGATCAAACAGCACACAGATGAAGACTTGGAAAATCAAATCATGTACCCCAGGAACTACAGCTAATGGCCTTAAACCTTTGCTTCAAATGCCTAAGGTGAAAAAAAAAGTTCTGAAACTTAGGTATCTGTAAATATGTATATCTATAAGATAGTAGCTCTCAGATTACTGTAACCAAGAGTAGGGTAAATACTAAAAGATACAGCAACCTTGAACTTAATGTATAGTTTACCTTATTTAAACGTGTAGTTCTACTATTCTGAGGATCCCATTTATGGTCCTCAAAATTTCAAAAGGCACCATAGAAAATGCCAAAAGAATGAAAGCATTGTGTAGCACATCCTGCAATATAAGTCATTACACTGCTAAACTCTAGATTACAAAGTCTGTACAGGTTATAACAGGTTATCAGGGAAAATGCAAGTTCACAAAGCTCAGTCCTTTTGTTAGAACAATAATATTAGCAAACAAAAATGAAATTTCAGAGAAAAAAAGTGTTGTCTTGGTAATGTAAGAGATTAAGAAATCAACATATCATATTGCAACAGAATGCAAGACTATGCCGGTGGTTCACAGAATTTAAACCAAGGAAAAGTGATGCAGGAGGGTGGGATGCTCATAGAAGATGCTGGTGGAACAATGAGTCTCTGGACAGAATTCATGTCATAATAAGTAAACCATTTCTGAGCCATGAAGCAGGTTACCTAGAATGGAATACCATCATCTGGAATGTGAAGATGACAGAGTCTCCAGGACACATTCAGGTGCTTGAACAGGTATTTCTTCACAAATAGAATGAATAACAGTATTAGCAAAAAAGAAATAGTTGTACAAGGAATGTTTTTAGGAAAGGAATTATAAATCTTCTTGCAAACTCTTAACAAGCATGACAGACTCAGGAGCCAATCCTTTATCAGTATAGCATCTATATTTGTAGTTATCGTATCACAGGTATATGTCAAGTAGTGATTATATCAGCTGAAAATAGTTTACAAAGCATTTATTTGACAAAAGTAGAGTTTGGTTATACTGTTCATTGCGTCCTTTCTTATACCTTTCACTACATTTCTTGTTAAGAGTACAAAAAAAGACTTTGGCTTGATCAGAAAAATGTCAGGAGCCACTTGCATGAGCTGTTGTGAAGGAATGCTTAAACTGTTAAGTTGTGGGTTAAAATGTAGAAATCCCCTCAATATGAAGTGCAATTACAGCCTTTAGGAAGATTATGTGCCAAGCATGAAACATATTTTGACATACAGCAATATCAATTACTGATCCAGAGGAAAGTACTAATAAGCTAATCTCTTTCAACAATTTAGTTTTTAGGCGTTATGGAATATGATAGGTCTCCTCTTTTCCCTCTCTCTTGTCCATTCTGCCCTAATTTCTCCCCTCTTGAGATTAATTTGCACCAAGTTATTTTGTCATCCTCTAAAATTAAAAACACACTACTTCCTTGGGTCCTAACAATATCCCTAGATGCCTGTTGAGAAGTGTAAAGTAGAACTGAGTAAAAACTGCTCCATCATCACTTCAGCCTCTGTTTATGTCCCCAAGGAGTGGAGATTGTCAGTTGTGGTACCCTTGCATAAAGGTGGTCTTTTTAGCGACTCTAGGATTTATAAGCCTATTAGAATCATTACAGAGGTTGGTGTAATGGATAAGCTGTTTACCTTACAGATACAATGTGCAGCGTTTGATTCTAACATGGGGTAATTGGCTAGGCTTAAAATGGTCACAAGGGCAAGTAGCCTAGTACTAACCTATGAACCTATTTTTATAAGGCGTTGGAACTTATTATAGCCGAATTAATAAATAATGATATAGCTGAGATTTTATTCTTGGATACATATCAGTTCGGCTTTGTAAAAGTCAGATTGTGCCTGCTGACCCTAGCTAAGTTCTTTGAAAGAGTTACTGAAGCCATGGATATGGGGCATAAAGTCCATACTACTTATCTAGACCTTCCAAGGCTTTTGGCACTTTACCCCATGCTGGCATTAACAAACTCTCCCAGCTCAACATTAACCCACAAACGATTCACTGGATTGTTAATATAATGCTTGGCAGAACCCATGCAGTTAAGGTCAGGAATATTTGCTCTAGACAGAAACATTTCACTAGTGGTGTCCAGGGCTCTGTCCTGAGTCATCTCCTTTTTATATATATGTTTGTGATGGAAGAGACTTTGGATAACCAAGTTTGCTGATGATTACAAACTGGGGGCAGTTATGAAATTCCCTTTTGATACTCAGAATTTTCAACAAGAGCTGGACTAAACAAATGTTTGGTGTTTTAATCACGAGCTTACCCTTAATGCCAGTAAATGCATCAGAGTTTCCTTTAGTAAATTTAGCTTCACTACTTCTTACTATAGATCACATTCCATTTAGATTTGATGCAGCCATCAAGGACCTTGGTACATATGTTGATAAGAGACTTTCCTTTGATCATCATGTCTCTGTGATGGTTAGAAAATCCTTCTGCCATGTACAGCCTGTCCTTCATGGCATCTCCTCAGGGTCAATGAAGTTATAATCTCATTTTTATCCATCCCTTAATAAGCCCATCACTGAATATAATGCACCATTCAGTATGTATTTTTACTAAACACCTAAACCAGCTTGAGACACCTCACCCAGTATTTCCTCACCAAAAAATCTCAGGACTCAATATTCTTAGTTACTCTGGAAGACTCTACTCAGTCTTACAAACTACTGAATGGTGTACTCTGCTTAACGTTCAGTGCTATGAGTGACCCAACACTCTTTAGACTCCTCCAATTAAATTGAACAAGTGGTAAAGCAAACACCCCTTCTAGGGACCTAAACCTACACCATAATATCAACAAGAGCAGATGGCATGACAGATAACTAACTCAACATATACCCTGTTTCTGGAATAGTCTGCCTTTACCTATCAAGCAGAGTACTTCCCATGCAACCCTTAAAACCAGTCTGGGTGACCGGATAGGTGATTGCAAATTTAGACCAGGAATATGTGGAGAAAGTCTGCTTAATAGCAGGGTGTGCTAGTTTCCAACCAGTACTGAGTGATTTGTGTGAGCATCTTCATGGCTGTTAACTTAGTTAGAACCTATGAGCCTATATATCTGTGTAGAATTTGAACCTAAGAACTGCAACATCCCATACTGTTGCAACTACCTCTGTATTTATGAAAGAACCTCTAGCCACATAGATTCTGAGTTTACCTTGAAAACACCTTTTCATTTTACTTGGGATACCCCTAGCAAAGTTATTTTCAGTTCACTGTACACACATGTGTACCAGTGCAGTAGAATATCTTTGTTTAGGTATTAGTTTCAAACATGGAATACAAAAGGTACATATTGGCCATCGAGCCAAGAATCTCTATTACTCTGTGCTATCATGGTCTCCATACTAACAAGGTAGTTTATTCAGTTATAGAAATAACACTTGATAATAGCACTCCATGTTCTAAACCTAGGGTCTGCGTGGGTCTGTGACACGACATTGAAAAAGCCTTTAATAGAACAGCTTTATAATTGAAAACTGCATTAACAGAAGTCACTTTTGTGAGATTGCGGTACAGTGAAGATCAGAAAATTTGCTCTTTCCTCAGGTGTAGTGCGATCTCGGAGTTGGTATATATATATTTAGCAGGGGGTGTGGGGGGCACAGCCCCCACAAAATCGACTTCTATTAACACAATTTTCGATTATTAAGCTGTTTGATGAAAGGCCTTTTTGATGCCATGTCATAGACCCGGTCTGCATACCTGTGACCTCTTATGTGAGCTTAGGAATACGTTTCTTGTATTGATATTTATTTAAATGCAGCATACAAAAAATCCCCAGTTCACTTCAGTTCATCAGAAAGACTGTGATCCATATATCAGTAGCACATAAAGTATATTTCTCCTTTAAACTGCAGGATATTCAGCATTTTTTGTATGTCTTCATTTTACAGTGAGCAACTAAATTTTTGTTCCTACCAAGTATTCACTTCACACATGTTCACACAGTAACAGAGCTCTCACTGCAGTTCAGATGTCCTGATTTTTATTAGCTTGGAGACTGCAAGAACTGGGTTGTGGGAAAGGGGAGGTGTGGCTTTCTACTGATGCACCTGCCCTAGGGCAGGCATTTGGTGGTTCTCCAGCTGTAGCAGTCCAAGGACAGGTGGACGCTTGTCCTTTCAACTAGATCACAATTGTTGGAGGTCCATGGGTATGATTATCTAACTTTGATCCTAGTATTGGTTACAGGGTGCATGCAGGAACATGTGCAGGTCCTGCTTAGAAGAGATTTGTCAGCCCCCATGGCAATGCATGTGCCTGTATCATCAACAAGGGGATGTCATTAGGATTTAGAGCATAAATACCATCACAGCTGTCTTGTTGATGGTCATGCCATTGACAGCTGCCACATGATCAGGGAACAAATGGTTTCCAGGTGTTCTCACCATCAAAATAAGAATCAATTCTGTAACCCCAGCAAACCCTGTAACAGTTAGAAACTACTCCAAGGCAAACTACCTTTTATTACATGATAACTTGTCAAAGGTTCAATCCCCTCCTAACCCAATTAACATGGCAGCCTATGTGGAATTATTCACAGAAGCTCTGTACAACCATACCAGTGACTGCATAGAGGCTACTGTGCCTAACAGACATAAGCCAAAAAAAAAACTAAAAAATAAACACCCTGGTGGAATCCAAATTTGAACAGGTTGTAAAACAAAAGAAAACAATTCATAGCTAAAATTCAGAAGTGTAACACCAGAAAAGATAAAAACTCCCTAATCAAACTTAATAGACAACTAAGAGGACTAATTAAGTCCAGCAAAGCAAATTTTGAGTTAAAGATAACATCTCAGGCCAGAGACAACCATAACGTCTTCTTTAGTTATGTGTAAAAACACTGTGCCAAACTGTTGATAAATGGAGTGATGCTCACAGAACCAGGTGCCATAGCAAATCTTCTGGCTGACAAATTCAGTTCCAACTTTATCCCCCACCCCACCCAAGCAACCCCTGAGGAAATACCATCTAACAAAATCCTAACTATTAGTAGGGAGCAGGTCTTAAATGGGCCCCAATAATATACCAGGATGTCTCCTAAATAGCCTGAAATATGACCTATCTGGACCACTAGTGTCACCATTCAGCCATAGCCTTCCACACACACTTTTTGCCACAAAAAATAGTGGACTGCAATAGTCATCCATCTGCAAAAGGGTGGACCATCAATGGATCTCGGGATCTACAGAACCATTTGTCTGACTAGTCTCATATGCAACGCATGGAAAGAATTTGCAGGGAAAAGATTAGCAATGACATAGGAAACCTTCAGACACTGGACCCAACCCAGTTTGGTTTCATCAAAGGCAGGTTATGCCTACTAAACCTACTGATCTTTTTGAGAAGGTCACCAAAGCAATGGATGAGGGCAAAATGGTGCATACTGCTACCCTGACCTAGCTAAGGTACTTGATAGAATACCTCAGTTAGACATTGTAAGCAAACTCGCAGAGTTAGGCAAAAACCCCTATGTAACTCAGTGGATAACCTGCTGGTTCACAGATAGGTCCCAGGAAGTTAGGACTGGAGAGGCCACCTCCACAAAGATGCCATCCATCAGTGGAGTCCCCCAGGTCACTGTGCCCACTCCTCACAGGCATCTATTTTTTGAAAGTCAAGGCCAATATCAATAGTCTCTGTCTTACCTAGTTTGCGAATGATTGTAAACTAGGAGCTATCATAGACCCCCCCCCCAAGATATTAACATCTTACAGATGTTCTAACAGAGAAAAATAACTGGTACCAAAGCCACAACTTAAAACTCAGTGCCAAGGAAGAAACAATAGTACCTTTTGGATAGTTGGCCACCCAGGGAAACTACCTCATTGATAAAACTCCCCTAAACACAGACACAATAATCAGGGATTTGGGGACTCATGTATATAGCAGCCTAGTTTTGACCAACATGTCTAAAGTTGTAACAACATCATTCTATGTCATGACATCTAGGTCCTGGGAGGTTATTCTGCTACTGTACTCAGCCCTCATCACAGCCATCAATGAGTATAAAACCCTTTTCTGTATGTACCTGAGCAAGCACATGGAAGAAATGGAACATCCACAGATGTTCCTCAGAAAAAGAATACATAAGCACAATGTCCTGTGCAGATTGTCTCAGAGCCCTATCTCTATACTATGTTTCTTACGGACTACTGAAAGACAATTTATGCCTGGCACACAGCGCCTCCTTGGATCCTTTTCTAATGTACCTTTTGCATATCCACAAAACAAACAGCACCAGAAATACTAGATCTAAGGATTTAAACTCATTACAGCCGAGTGACGCCTCCAGGTGTTTCTGCAGGTACCTCCTACAGCATCTCTAGGCATCAAATATTGCTTGTTCATATTTGCATTAATAATTCCAAACCATGCTACATACAAGGAATCAGAGTATTTTATCTTGAAGCATGCACAATGGAAAATACAACTATATTAATATCTGACCTCTGCTCTATCAATGAGTATTCTTTAAAACTATAAGGTGATAACTTAATTTTTTTAAAGGTTCAAGCCACACCCATTGAGAGTTAAAGGTACACACTCAAAAGAGCTGTACTGGAGGGAATTAAATAGGACATTTTGGAGGGACAGACATAGATCTCAGTGAATCTCTATTCTCTGGAATAAGCTTCCCATCCATGTGAAACAGAGCTCTTCCCTAACCCTATTCAAGCACAATCTATACCAGGGATGGGAAATTGGAAGTTCACTTTGGTCTAACACCTATTTCTCTGATGGATACAGGCAGACATTAAATCATGCCTAAGAAACATACAGCCCTTAAGACAACCTCTGAGACACAGTGATTTGTGAAATATATTTGAGTCATGTGTCTAGGCTTATAAAGGCCCCATTGATCATCATCCTAGTATATACCAAGGAACCTCACCCAGTGGAGTATGAATGGGCAGCCATGACATCAACTTGATAGTCAACAGGCACAACAGCAAAAAATGAATATCTATACACACGCAGATATATAGCAGACCACATAAGAGCAAGCCAGGAAGATGCAAATCCTGCAAGCTGAAAAGAGACTGGGTTTCTAATGCATGGAATCATGGCACAGCGGGGATTGGGGTACTGATCTTTTCCCCTCTGTAGTGCAGTCTCAGAGTTGGCATATATTATTTGCAGGTGTGGTATTTACTTGTCTGTTTCCAGCTTTTGGGATTTCAATCTTCTCAGCTCACTGTTGCATGGTTCACTTATCTAAGAATTTGATCTTCTAAGAGGAACCCCTATATATATATATATATATATATATATATATATATATATATATATAGCTATCTATCTATCTATATAGATATATATGGTTTCACTTTGAAAGCTCAAAATACTCAAATGTCGAATTTCAGTACCTGGAGATGAATGTAACGAAAGTTAAAATCCCGAAACATGAACATTTCCCCATGGCAAATAAACAACTTGCCAAAAACTACAGACTACATACTGTACCATTGGAAACCCACCTAGGTTGGGGGTATGTTCACCACAACCCCCTGGCTATATATACCAACTCTGGGATCGCACTACAGTGGGGCAAAGAGCATATCTCCCCACGATGGTCAAGTGTTTACTTGCCCTGGGGAAATTTCCATGTTTCAGGATTTTAACTTTCGTTATTTTCATCTTGAGATACTGAAATTCAATATTTTGAAGCTTTGAGCTTTCAAAGTGAAACTATATATATATATATATATATATATATATATATATATATATATATATATATATATATATACAGAGAGAGAGAGAGAGAGATACTTGTCTATGCTATCATGATCTGAGAGCGACTAGTTAGTATAGAGTCAAACCTCAATATTTGCCTTTTAGTCAGAGCTGGTTAGCTCATACCCTCAATCTCTGCAGTAAAGAGGAGTTTCCCTTTGTTACTGCTGGTAGATACTTTTCTTACCTCTATAATGGAGTGCTTCCTTACAAAGTGTTAAGGATTCAGTTTCTAACTTTTTCAATGCGACTGCTTCCCCCAGTAAGAATTTGTTTGTGCATGTCATCTGCACTGCCAGAGGCTGCAGTGATGAGATGAGTATGTTGGAATTTCATAGCATTTGGGGTACGC
This sequence comes from Protopterus annectens, assembly GCF_019279795.1. NCBI lineage: Eukaryota > Metazoa > Chordata > Ceratodontiformes > Protopteridae > Protopterus > Protopterus annectens. The sequence goes on from NC_056726.1 coordinate 1,468,230,108, forward strand.
TGCAGTCCTGGGGTGCTGTTGTTTGGATGAAACTTTACAGTGAGTTAGTGGCAGCTGATGTGGATGTTAAAGATCTCATTTAACTTATCAAAGAAAGAGTAAGGAAATACTTATAGCTACATGATAAGCAGATAAAAATTAAGAAACATAGTTTGCATTATAAAGACATGCATATTTCATAATCATGTCACATTCTGTGTTAGGAACCCACAACTTACCATGGAAAGTAATACTACACCCATGCTTTCAGTTGTATGTAATACAGAAGGTAATTGGGTCTCTGATCATAAACAACTTATTATGTGTTTGAGACCTGGATGTCAAGATACTCACCTTGACAGTGAAGCTCAAGCAGTGAATCTAGGCATCCATGTTGAGCATACATTGGTATAATGGTAAGGGTGTTTATGTCACAGACGAGGTACAGGGCTTGAGTCTCACTAAGGGAAATTGGGTAGGATTAAAATGGTCCACAAGGGCAGCTAGGCTAATACTTACCTACGAGCCTATAATAAAGGGTGATGACTGGTGAGCTGACCATATCTCTTTGTGGTGCATGGAGCTTCATGTGTTACCAATTACAGAAAAAAATGAAGGCGGACTGCCAATGGATAGGAAGAAATTAAATGTCCTGTTGCAGAACTAATGGCTTTAGAATCTGTATATATCTATTTGTGTGTATATATTCTTTTTCAACTGTTGTGCCTAATTATAAGTGTAGCAGAGGTAAGTTCTAACAACTTTGTAAAAGGCAGATCCTGCCTTTTGAACCTGGTGGACTTTTTTGAAACAGTCACTAGCGCCATAGATGAAGGCAAAGCAGTTCATACAGCCTACCTGGACCTGGCAAAAGCCTTCGACACAATACCCCACTCAGGCATCATAGACAAGCTCAACAGCTTAAATGTAAACCCGTATGTCACAAGATGGAGCTATGTCAGATTCTAAGCCAGTCACAAGTAGAGTCCCACAGAGCTCTGTCTTGGGACCCCTCTTGTTTGGCATTTATTTCTAAGATGTGCGGGCAAACATAGGGGGGTTGGGCTAACAAAGTTCGCAGATGACTGCAAACTAGGCGCCATAGTCGATACACCAGCTGACACATGCATCCTTCAGAAGGGCCATACAGAAACAGACAACTGGTGCCAGAGTCATGGCCTTAAACTAAATGCCAAAAAATGTATAGTCATACCTTTTGGGAAAAACAAAGTACCCACAAATTACCACATAGGTGGTAATCCATTAAGTACGGAGAAAGTAATCAGAGACCTGGGGACCCAAGTTGACAGTGACCTCTCATTTGACACCCACGTCGCCAAAGTGGTTCGAAAGACCTTCTACCTTGCCCACCTTATCATGAAGGGATTCACATCCAGATCAAAGGATGTCATTGTACCCCTATATTCCTCCCTTATCAGGCCTATGATTGAGTACAATGCCCCATTTGGTATGTACCTCACCCGGCACCTGCAGCAGCTGGAGAGACCCCAAAAGTACCTCACCAAGAGGATCAAGGGTCTCTAACATATGTCATATGCTGCCAAACTAAAGAAGCTCCAGCTCTATTCAGTAGCATACCGCCTGCTCAGAGGTGATCTGTGCCTGACGTACAAGGCCATGTCCAATCTGGAATTAATGGACATGCTCCACCTCAAAAAATCCAAATCCATCAGCGCCACGAGAGCTAAAAATCTAAACCTCAGCACAAATATGAATAGGACATGCTGGAGGGACAGATTCATAACCCAGAGGCTTCCCGCACTCTGGAACAGGATCCCAGTCCATGTTAGGCAGAGCCCCACACTGACTCTCTTCAAGAGAAATCTTGACGAGTGGATGGGTGATCGTAGGTTTACCCCGGGGGTCATCTCAGTGTCATTACTAGAAAGAGACACGGTAAACTAAATTTATTTTGTACACTTTTGTATCATTACATGGGGTGGTGAAAGCCACGTACACTATGGCTAGGCTTATAAATGCCCCAGGGCAGATAGCCTAATACTATACTATGAAACTATGAAACTATGAAACTTTTAAGAGCTGTCGAACTTCTGCCATTGTTGTTTTCTAACCATCACCATCCATGGTAATCCGTAATGTGACCCCTGACCTTAACAGCATTTAGGGGTGCTTAAAAGTTTAAGTACTTTTCTAAAGATTTATTCAGCATATCCCATCAATCCACCTAATACTGACTGTTCATAAAAGCATAAAAGATGTCTTCTAGATTCATATGAGTTAGGAAAGTTCCCAGATTTCCTTTCCAAGACTTCTGTTTATTTAAATGCTTTCAGGTGTCCCTGAAAACAGGCCACACATTTAATGGAACTCACCGTGTGTAAAAAGCAAACATTCAAACAAAAAGTGATACCCAAGAAGCCAACGATATCAAAGGTTTGTGAATCTCTCTGCTCTGGCAATATTTGAGCTGATTTTGTTATAAGTGAATTTCTGTACTTCATCATACATTTAGGATGTTTGTGCACATAAAGTCTGAATTCTGATATTTTGGTTTTACAGGCTTTAGAGAGAGAAAAAAGGTTACTAGCTTATAGTCCAACTTCCTCGGAGAAGGCATTACTGGTAGAGTTGTGCATGATGATGTCACATTTGTAAATACCATATCAAGAATATTTTCCTGTAGTTGAATAAGTAACAATCTGGTCCACTGAGTTTTGTTTTATTAGATCTAAAAACTTTTGTGGGTATCCTGTGCTGGAGGTGTAGGTACTCAGTTCACTTGATGGGTAGTTAAAGTTCTTTTTATGGGGTGTTCATTCGTGGCATTTAGGAGCATGACATGATATTCTGGAGTCATGGAAGGTGTCTTCTAGCAGGCAATAAATGGATAGTTGATTTTGGTTAGTGTGAGTTTAATAAGTTCCATCTGTGGGTCTCTGGGAAGGAGATGTGATATGATCTTGGAAAAATATGAACACAGAGCCACAATTACCACTGGGTCTGAAGGCAAGGTAGGTGTTAAATTTGAGTATAGAGGGAGTACCTTCCTGACATTTAAATCACGTTTCAGTTATTACACAAATATGGATACCTTCCAAATGCAGGAATGTCTCAAGATTGGACAGCTTGTTGTCTGTATTTCTGCCATTGAGCAGAGCCTCTTTAATTTGTTCCTGTTTTGACATAGATACAATTGTTATACTAGAATGTTCATTAGCTAAACTTTGCTTAAAAGGGCACCATGGTGGCAGCAAGGGCTTTAGCCAGTATATTGAAAAACATGAAGGACAGGCGCAAGCCATCCTTTGCAAAGCAGGTAGGACTGTCAGTTATCTCATTTTCTGCTGACAAATACCAGATCTCCCTAGAATGATCCCAATTACTTGTTAAAGCCAATCATTTTTTGTACCTAGGCATCTTTCAAGGAGAAGGAAGGATTCCTGTCAGAACCTGAGTCTTGCCTGCATTTATGACATGCATATATATTTTAATTTAACATTTGTTTACCAGGAAAGTCTGACTTAAATGAGTCAATTTTCAGCTGAGGCCCAGGGAGAAATGCTCTAGGTGCATCTCTTTGTAACATGGGAGGAAACTGGAGCACCCAGAGGAAACCCACATGAACACAGGGAGGACATGCAGACTCCACACGGAAGACACCCCCAGCTGAGAATTGAACCGGAGAACCTCTTGCTGTGAAGTGACAATGCAAACCACTGAACCACTGCACAGTCCATATCTCAGGATCAGACTCTCTGCAGCTTCTCAGGAAATTTTTCACATAATCATCTCACCCCTCACATGCACAACTACCATATCATAGTTCTATTTATCTGGTGCTAGGGTCGTAATGGCCCTTGAGACATCTGAGATCCTGGCACTTGAAAGACAACTCATTGTCACCTTGTCTTTGTCCAGCCTAGTGACTGGGGAAGCTGTGTGTCTCCTTAGACTCACACAACACAAAAACAGTTTGTTTTTGGGTGTGGTCTGGTCTCTACATGTATTGCATCTACCCTTTTGGGTCATGGTGACTCTTTGCTTAAGGTCAGATGTTATGTGATGCCATTTTAGATTTAGATTTTTTTTTTTTTTTATGGAAGCCTTAGATTAGGGGGGGGGGATGATTATCGATTTCTTTTGTCAGCATATGACATTACGATATGAGTGTGTTACGTGTTGGTTACACAGCTGTGGGTGTGTTGGCACACACTGTGGGTTGTTGTTGTTTTCAGAATGAAATAGATTCGTTAAATATATTTTCACACCTTTCAAATAGTATACAGATACTCAGAGCCATAGCTTACCCTCAACTCATAAGCTGAGGAGCAAAAAAAGGGGGGGGGAGGTTGTACTCCAATCTTAAGGAAGCACCAGTCAGGTCTGATTTAAAAAAAAAAGGTTTTCTGCAAAGTTTTCTACAAGATATACCAACCATGAAGTGTCAGAGTAAGAGGTTTGCTTCGGTCGTAATGACAAAAACAGGTGCAGAAACACAGGCAATCAAACCAATTGATCCCATGGTGCCAACCTAGTGCATGCTAGGTTTGCCCCACCCTAGCTATGTTTCTGCAGACTCTTATTAACCTTAAAGGTGTCATGTTGCAAGTTGTATGTTTAGTTTAAAGTTATGGGGTTTTTTGTGAACACCAAGCCCTTTTTGACAACAGAAGGACCTTTCTTTGATTGCATTTGGTCAAGATAGCAGTTGAGCTACTGCAGGTAAAGAAGGTGTGTTTCAAATACCGACTCTTAACTGACTCACTACCATACCTCTCAACTGATTTTCATGGAATGTCCAGATTTTTGCATCACATTTTTAGTATGCTCCTCAAAAAAATGTGGTTTTCTGGCAAATCACTGAGGATTGAAGTCACTAAATAATGACACACATTTGAGTTTTTGACTATATCCTTCAGAAACTAAATGCTAACACAAAACCTGTTATTCTAGCAACGTTTTGTAAGTTTGTCAGAGCAATATTTAAAATCTGTCCCTATATTTTGGCCTTTGCCCCACTACCATTATTTTAATTTTTGCTCTGATTTCTTCCACCAAGAGGTTCAGAGGCATGCTCAATACATAGATTTAGAGTGGGACACACTACTCAATAAGAGATATATGTCAACACCGAACATGGTGGAATCTTTATTAACCTTCAAGTGGCCTTTGAGAGTGCTAATCATGAAACTGTTGTGTTCAAGCTCACCCACCTCAAGCATTTTAGAAGTCCTAACTGGGCTCAGTCTCTACAAGTAGCAGATTTTATCAGAGCACAGGTGGGAGTACACTCTCTAGACCAAGACTTTTGGTGCCGGAGTTCATCAGGAATAAATATTAGACCCACTGTTATTTTCTTTTTTTATTAAAAACATCACTACTGAGATCCTTACAGGCACTGTACTCTCTATTATTCTGTATGGGGGGGGCACACTACCAAACAGGTGAAGAACCTACTGCAAAAGGACTTCACCGCCACCTGTCAGTCCACCCCTCCTTTCTACCTCACTGCCTATAATGCCACCATCATCCTACAGTAAGACTACAGTAAGACTGAGCAGTAATGCTCTGATTCAGGCTTGTTTGTCCCTCATCCGGGTTCTGACTTCTTTTTATCTTTTCTCGGTTGCATATACATCCACCTCATTCTCTTTACCCTGTTATTCATTTCTATGATATTACCTCAAGTAATGTCCAGATAAAACTATAATTAGATGAACTCCAGATGTGATTCAGATGAACACAAAAGGACAAATGTCCCTGCAGCCCTCATGTGGGGGACGTCACAACTCTTTTGCTTATATATACTTAAAAATGGGGTCTCATAGCTGTGAAAATAAGAGAAGAAAGCTTATCATCTTCTTTCGGCTGTTCCTGTTAGGGGTCGCCACAGCAGATCATCTGTTTCCATTTCATCCTGTCCTCTGCATCATACTCTTTCATACCAACTGCCTGCATGTCCTCTCTCACCACATCCATAAACCTCATTTTAGGCCTTCCTCTTTTTCTCTTACCTGGCAGCTCCATCCTTAGCATCCTTTTCCCAATATACCCAGCATCCCTCCTCAGCACATGTCAAAACCAACGCAATCTCGCCTCTCTTGCTTTGTCTCCAAACTGTCCAACCTGAGCTGACCCTCTAATATACTGATTCCTAATCCTGTCCATCCTAGTCACACCCATATAACATAGCTGGTCTCACTACCCTCTTGTAGACCTTCCCTTTCACTCTTATTGGTACTCGTCTGTCACAAATCACTCCTGACACTCTTCTCCACCCATTCCACCCTGCCTGTACTCTCTTCTTCACCTCTCTTCCACACTCACCATTACTCTGAACTGTTGATCCCAAGTACTTAAACTCATCCACCTTTACCAACTCTACTCCCTGCATCCTCACCATTCCTCTACCCTCCCTCTCATTTACACACATATATTCTGTTTTATCCCTGCTGACCTTCATTCCTCTCCTCTCTAAAGCATATCTCCACCTGTACAGGGTCTCCTCAACCTGGTCCCTACTCTCACTACATATCACAATGTCATCTGCAAACATCATAGTCCACGGGGCCTCCTGTCTAATCTCATCTGTCAGCCTGTCCATCACCACTGCAAATAAGAAAGGGCTCAGAGCTGATCCTTGATGTAATCCCACCTCCACCTTAAACGTATCCGTCACTCCCACCACAGTCCTCACCAATGTCACACTACCCTTGTACATATCCTGTACCACTCTTACATAGTTCTCTGCCACTACCTACTTCCTCATACAATACCACAACTCCTCTCAAGGCACCCTGTCATATGCTTTCTCTAAGTCCACAAAGATACAATGCAACTCCCTCTGACCTCTGTATTTCTCCAACAACACTCTCAGAGCAAATATTGCATCTGCAGTGCTCTTTCCTGGCATGAAACCATACTGCTGATCACTAATCATCACCTCCCTTCTTAACCTAGCTTCCACTACTCTTTCCCATAACTTCAAGCTGTGACTGATTAATTTTATCCCTCTGTAGTTACTGCAGCTCTGCACATCACCCTTAATCTTAAAGATAGGTACCAAAACTCCACTCCTCAGGCATCCTCTGACTTTCCAAAATTTCATTAAACAATCTGGTGAAAAATTCCACTGCCATTTCTCCTATGCACCTCCATGCTTCCACTGGTATGTCATCTGGGCCAACAGCCTTTCCATTCTTCATCCTCTTCATAGCTGTCCTTAGAGAAGAAAGCTTAAAATCCATAAATAATTGTCAGTACTTTAATAGAAACATTACTGGCTATAATTCCCCTGTGGCAAGCATCACTCAATAGGTTACAACTTGTTGAGTTATGAATGCCAAGTTACAAATTCTTTGAGTGATTATTCACCTGTTAGCAGAAAACCCATGTGTCTTCTTCTGCTACCTTAGTGTAAAGGTGGATTCATTGAGGTACAATCACCACACCCCAATTATTTACATATATTACTTACGATACATTAGAAAAGTAGGCATACTCCACGGAAGAGCAACTTCAGACTTGGTATATATATTTTTACTACTGAGGTGGTGGTGCTGTGGTAGCATTGTCGCCTCACAGTACGGCGTTGTCCTGTTTGATTCTCAGCTAGAGTGTCTTCTGTGTGGAGACATGCATGAATGGGCATACCTTCGTTGAAGGTTGTGCGTCAGGGCTGGCAACTCGGCACGTAAAAATCTACTGCCAATCATTAGCAGACTGGAGTTCTGCTGTGGCGACCCCTAACCGGGAAAAGTCAAAAGACACAGCAACATGCAGACGTACTTTTCTGAGCATCACAGTTCTTTTCCTTGTAATTTTATATTGGGATTGGTACAAATGCAGACTTAGTAGATTTGCTAATCATATACTTCAAATGATTAAAATGCAACTGGTACAAATCAAAAATTATTTTTTTCTACTTGAAATGATGTTGAGCTCATGGAATAGACTCTTGGGAAATGTATTAGAGATAAACAGTGTAGTAGTTTGAGAATCCAGGGGACAAAACCAAAAAAAAAAAAAAAAAGAAAATAGTAAACTCAATGAATATAAACAAGGACATAGGAGAAGAAATATCCAGAGCTGTTTACAGCGAGGAGAAATGTGCATTTTGTATGCATATATAATGACTCATATCCAGAGTCTTTGTATATTGATGCTTTACATATGAAGGCAGCATGAAAAACTACTGGAAATATTCATGTTTATTTGCTTATATTTGCTAACCAGATAAGTCTACCAACAAGAATTATATAGTCTCACACATGTAATCTCAATTTGTTAAAGTTTTGGTTGCCGATTGTTTAAGTGAAGTAAATAGTCATTACACAGTACAGAAATAGTGATTGATGGATTCAAACCCTGGTTTGTATTATGTACCTTTTTTACAGCTCACTATCTTTGGCACTTGGTTACAGAAGAAATGTGCTACGAAGGTCTGGGAAGGAGTAAGTAGACAGATCATGAAATCTAAACTCAGGTGTCTTCCTGACAAATATGATTTTGTGATTACTTGCATAAATATGTCAGTAGCTGTAAAATGATGAACCCATACCTATCTGAGTTTCCACCTATAGTTCCTCCAGTTCTTCTTTTTTTTTGCAGTTAAAATAAAAAGAAACCATGCAGGGTTATGTACGTTACCCTACTAGTGGATGAAGCTTGAACCTTTGAGCTTCGACTACCTGACTTTCTACTTACACATCTTCTCTAGGAAATCACTTTTGGTGAGTTGTGCTTGAAGTGATTCCTTTTGGAGGAGGGGGGAATTTCCCCCTTTTTGGAGTTGTGTGATCTCAGAGTTAGTATATGTAAGTTCAGGGGTGTTGAGGGCATGCCTCCGATGTAACAACACTTAAAAAGCGTTTTTCTGCAAGATGTTTATTGCAAATGTAGTTCAGGGATTCTGATCCTCGATACATTCCCTTTCTTCCACTCGTGCTGGAAGCATTTACGTAATGTAATTCTGGAGTGTCTATAAATACACCAGTGAGAATGAATGCCATTTAACTTTTAAATGTAATAGGATGTGGTCAACAATTACACCCATAAAATGCATCATTAATTTTAATTACCGATACATTGTTGTACAGACCTAGTTTTCACACTAAATTATCACATTCTTTTTATTTGTCTCTCTCTCGCTCTCTGTCACTCTCTCTCTCGCTCTCTCTCGCTCTCTCTCTCGCGCTCTCTTTCATTCTTATTTTCTCTCTCGGGACACATCAAGAAGAAAGTTTGCTCCAAAAACCTTGGTTAGCTTTTCCTGAAGCAAAAAACAGTTTGAACAAGTAAAAGTAAATATGAAAATACACAAGTAGCTATTCTGTGTGTATATTTCCTTCAGTGTACTGTGAGATAAACAGCTGAGCAGACAGTATCCACCTAACCCCACTTTGTTCAAAAAGACCAAATGAAACAAGGGATTGTTTCATTTAATGCCTTGTTTTGAAATTCACCAGACAAGAGAGTTCATTGTTCCCAGCCCATAGCCAGCTTTGACCTGTCTCTGTTAGCTGTAAGATGGGTCAAACTTTTCTGATTTCTTGCATGCCTTTTGTCTCCCTGCCTGCACACTGACAGTCTGGTTAAAGGGCCTACCGCACCTGAAAAGTGTGAAAAAAACACTATTCCCTGTATGATGAAGAAGGATTCAATTACCATCCTGTAGAGAAATAGCAATGACTTCTAAAATGCATATTTTTGTAGCACATGGATAAAAGAGATGCACATTACAGTTTTTAGTGAAATACTGTGTTTGCTTTGTTCATCTTGAATTATTTGTGATAATGTAGCACAAGAGATATTAGGTTACTGAAACTCTGTTTTATGGAGACAGTCTTTATGAGAGTGTGTGCATTTCTGTGTGTGTGTCTGTGCGTGCATATGTGCGTGTTTGTGTCTGCATGCATTTATGCACTGTACCTCAATTACATTCACTCCTCTTGTACTTGGAATTTTCAGTATGGGGGTGAGAGACAACCACCAGAGCCATCTACCTTCCAGGCAACCATGGAGCCATAGTTTGCATCCTGGTAATGAGGGCATTTTGATTATTGCCCTAAATTCACCCTGTCCCTAATAGATGATGTAAGCATTCAGTGGTCCCCGTAGCTTCTACCCACAAGCTACCAAGACTACTATGATTTGTTTTAGACTATTAAGCTCACATTTCATCTTGATGGCATGCAAACCACCACCTGCATGGTGATAATGGACGGACTAGAACCATTGACCCATCCTCTTGTGCTAATATATATATATATATATATATATATATATATATATATATATATATATATATATACACACACACACATATATATATATATATATATATATATATATATATATATATATATCTATACACACACACATATATATATATATATATATATATATATATGTGTGTGTGTGTGTGTACGTGTACATTTACACACACACACACACACACACACACACACACACACACACATATATATATATATATATATATATATATATGAGAAAAAAAAACTAAATGAAAACTCTAGCTAAGCTAGAACTTTCAAAGAGTGACCTCCCAAACCTCCTGTAACAGAGGCCCATGGGATATATGCAAATGACCCTTATGAACATCAGGTGTTTCAGCTATATGGCGATTCTGAATGCCCATGACTTTTACGTTTGAAGTCATTTTAATGGACAATTTCAGGCCAATAAAGCCAAACCCCACTAGCTATGGATATGCATATTTCGGCCTTGTTATGACCTCTTCAGCATAGCATAAGCAGAGTGTTTGACTAAGCTTAAGAAACACAAGGTTGTTATACCCGGCTAATGTCCATTTCCATTAGGGTGACTGCAAAATATCCCAAATAACAAATTAAAACAAATAAAAACAGAGTTAAAAGGTCACACTGAAAACTAGAGTTTTCATTTAGTTTTTTTTTTCTCATTGGTTTTTCAGTGTGACCTTTTAACTCTGTTTTTATTTGTTTTAATTTGTTATTTGGAATATTTTGCAGTCACCCTAATGAAAATGGACATCAGCTGGGTATAACAACCTTGTGTTTCTTAAGCATAGTCAAACACTCTGCTTATGCTATGCTGAAGAGGTCATAACAAGGCCGAAATATGCATATCCATAGCTAGTGGGGTGTTGCTTTATTGGCCTGAAATTGTCCATTAAAATGACTTCAAACGTAAAAGTCATGGGCATTCAGAATCGCCATATAGCTGAAACACCTGATGTTCATAAGGGTCATTTGCATATATCCCATGGGTCTCTGTTACAGGAGGTTTGGGAGGTCACTCTTTGAAAGTTCTAGCTTAGCTAGAGTTTTCATTTAGTTTTTTTTCTCATTGGTTTTTCAGTGTGACCTTTTAACTCTGTTTTTATATATATATATATATATATATATATATATATATATATATATATATATATATATATATATATATGCATGTGCATGTATGTATGTATATGGATACATTTCATTACATCAAATTGCATGTCATTGAATCACAGATGATTGATAATAAATTTGACTGAATACACTTTTTACAGAAAACACACTTGGTTGAATCACAATTCAGAGAAAACTGTAAAAGCCTGTAGAAGCCTATAGAATATCACTGCTGCTCTGCTACTGAATCAAAGGAATTACAAGGGAAATTAGTATCAAACACAAACTGTACCTTTTAATGCCCACTGTCATGTTGAACTGCCATAGGTGCCGGAAGCTGTTGAAGACTGGGGGGCGGAGGGTGAGAGGGGCAGTTAGTGATCTAAAAAGGGCAATTTTTTATAACTATTTACTACCACAACATAAGTTCACTTGGAGGACATTTTAAGCTTAGCTAATTCCCTTTTGGTGCTTGAATTAACATTTTCTGATTGGTCTTACCTATCCCATGACTGATAATTGTATATTAGCCCTAGTGATAATAACTGTGATCATACCATAGATAATTTGAGGGGACCTATGTAAGGGATGCAGCATTTAGGAACTGCCTCTATCCATTAGTGGCATGAGGGGCAATCCTGGAGTACACTTTCTATTACCCAACCTTAGATCCAATTTGCATTTTAATATGAGCGAATGAGCTTTCATAGGTTCATAGGTTCATAGGTGTGCACTAGGCTAATGGCCCAGGGGCCTTTACAAGCCTAGCTATAGGATTACCCTGGCATAGTGCCACCCAACCTTAGTTCCCAGTCCCTCTGTCAAGTAGAGCCACTGGAGTGATTCCCGGGCAGAATTTTCTATTGTCAATCCACTCATCAAGATTTCTCTTGAAGAGGGTCAGTGAGGTGCTCTGCTTGACATGTATGGGAAGTCTATTCCATAGCATGGGCAGTCTCTGGGTTATGAACCTGTCCCTGCAGTACGTTCTGTTGATTGTAGTAATGAGGTTGAGGTCTCTGGAGCATGTTGTGCAGAGGGATTGGGATTTCTTTAGATGTAGCATTTCTAACAGAGCTGGGTCAGACATGGCTTTGTAAGTCAAGCAGAGATCGCCTCTAAGTAGGAGATATGAAACAGAGAATAGTTGAAGTTTTCTGAGTCTGTCCATATAGGACAAGTGTTTAAGGCCTAGGATCCTCTTTGTGAGGTACTTTTGTGGCCTCTTCATTTGTTGCAGGTATCTAGTGAGGTACATACCAAATGGGGCATTGTACTCGATGACTGGCCTAATGAGGGAAGAGTAGAAGGAGGCAATGACCTCTTTCTTCCTGGATGCAAAACCCTTAGTAATGAGATGTGCCACATAGAAGGACTTTCTGACCATAGTGGCAATGTGGTGGTCAAAAGAGAGGTTGCTCTTAACCTGTGTTCACAGATCTATTATGTGTTCAGTGGACTACCATCAATGTGGTAATTCATGGGAACCGGGTTTTTCCCAAAGTGGATGATGACACATTTTTTGGCATTGAGCTTAAGGTCATGGTTCTGACACCAGTAGTTGGTCACAGTGAGGCCATTCTGTAGGCTGTCAACATAATTTGGGGAGTTGATAATAGCTCCCAACTTGCAATCGTTTGTGAACTTTATCAGCCAGAGTCCCTTTGTGTTGGCCTGGACTTCAGAGAAGTAGATACCAAACAGGAGAGAACCCAGGACTGAACCCTGTGGGACTCCACTCATGACTAATCAGCAGCCTGACTTGGAGTCAGCTACTTTCACACTATGGGTTCTATCTGTGATCCAGTTTGCAACCCACCTAGTGATATAGGGGTTGATGCCAAGCTTAGTGAGTTTTTCTATGATTCCTGAGTGAGGAATGGTATCAAAAGTCTTGGCCAGATCAAGGTAGGCTGTATGAACCACCTTGCCTTCATCCACAGTTCTGGTGGCTGACTCAAAGAAGTCAACCAAGTTGCGAAGGCATGTTCTACCCTTCACAAAACCAAACTGTGTGGGATCCAGAGTACGGAGATACCCTATATCCTTGTTTATTACATCCATGATGATGCATTCCATAGCTTTGCATGTCAGACTCATCAGGCTAATGGGTCGATAGTTCCCAGGGTCTGTAGTCACTCCTCCTTTGTGGAGAGGGTTGACTGTAGCAGTGCACCATTTGGGAGGGATAAAGCCTGAGGTGAGGCTGTGATTGAACAGGGCACACAGGTTAGGTTCCAGTTCACTCTGTAGTTCATGTAGAACACAACCAAGGATATTGTCAGGTCCCATAGAAGCTGTATTCTTGGCCTTGGACAGTGCTGTTTTAACCTGTGCAGCAGTAATCCTGGGTGCCTGGCAATCTACTGGTATTATGATTGGTCCTTTGGGGGGAGAGAGGGGTAAAGTTGGCACTGAATCTGTCGGCCAGTATACTGGTAATATCTGTTGGCTCTGTATAGGAGGTACCATTGTGCAGTAGCTCAGAGCAAATCTGGGTATTGCCGTGTAGATTTTTTACATAACTATAGAATGCCTTGTGGTTGTTTTTACTATCTGATGCAATTCTGTTTTCATACCGAGCTTTAGAGGATTTGATGAGGGATCTCAACTTTTTGTTGAGGCAGATGAGGGAGTTTTTCCAGTCTTGGGACTTCACCTTATTCCACATCAGTTTCCTTCTCCTGCTGTCGAGTTTGTTTATGGCACTGGACCACCAGATTGGCTTCCATTTTTTGGAGGAAAGTGTCTTGGTTCTATTAGGTATGGCAAGATCCATGCATTTGTGAATGTGTTTGTACAGTGCATTGGTGTACGATACTGCAGTCATGCAACTATTCTCCATTTGTATGGGCACCTTGAAGTTAACCACCTCTGTTTTTAGGATCCCAAAGTTAGCTTTGGAGAAGTTTTTCATGGTGTTTACCTTTGCTGGGGGGGTGTGTGTGGGAGGGATGTGGATTTCCAAGGTGATTATTTTGCATTCTGATCTAACCAGGGAGGAGCTGACTATTGGTGTAGAGCAATGGTTGCCCATGTTAGTAATGACCAGGTCAAGGACGTTGCTATCTCTAGTGGTGGTGAGAATGAGCTGGTCCAGAGCATTGGAATTAATGAACTCCAGGAAACGTTGGGCAAGTATATTGGTACATGAGTAGTTTACCCAGTTAATGGAAAGGTAGTTGAAGTCACCTAGTAAGAGAGTGTTAGGTTGGACCCTAATATTCTCCAGGGTGCTTAAGAACATGGAGTGCGCGTCTTGGAACATGGTTGGGGACCTATAGCAGGCTATGACCTGAATCATTGTCTTACCCAGTGTTAGCTGCACCTGAAGTATCTCTGATGCATTATGTTGACCTACCAGTCTGGAGGTGTGTGCATCCTTTATGAATATTGAAACACCACCGCCTTTGGAGCTTCGGTCCAAGTTCAAGGGCCAAAAGGTGTGGAATATGTTATAGCCTGGTAGTGCAGTGGGTGCTTTCTGCTGCCTTGAACCAGGTCTCTGTTACAGTACAAATGTCAATGTTCTCCATTTTAAGGAATGCCTCCAGGGAGTACATTTTAAGATTTAGACTTCTAGCATTGAGCAACATGACCCTTAAATTGCGTTTGTTTGTAGCTGTTATGGTGGTAATTTGGTCTTTGAAACACCACCTAAAAAAGGCACTATAGGGGTGGCAAGAGCCTTGGGCAGTATCCGGAAGCCCAGGAGTGACAGATGCAGGCCATCTCTGGCAAAGCATTGAGGTATGTCAATCATGTCATCCCAGGCAGATAATGGATCCCCTTAGAATGACACCAGAAACAGCCAATTGTTGAACTCAGTCATTTTCTGCTTGTACTGTGGTATCATACTGGGTGATGGTAGGATGCTGCTCAGGGCTAGGGTCATACCCACCTGGATTACATAATCTGAGAGCTCCTCCATGTCTCTTTTCATGCAGTCCAGGGAGGTACGTCTCAGGTCATTCACACCCACATGTACAATGGCAGAGTCATATTTGCACCTGTTGTTGAGCGACCTGAGTGTGTGCATTATGTCTCAGATCATGGCACCTGACAGGAAGCTGACTGTTACGTTCTCCTTATTCAACCTAGTGAGTGGGACATCAGTGTGCCTCACTATCAAGTCACCTATGACTAGTGTGTTGGGCATGCTATTTTGCTTTAGGGGCTTTGGTTGAGTGGCACACTGTTTTGGAGTGTTATGTGTCTCATGATTAGTGTTGTGTTGTGGTGGTCAAGTGCATTTCTGCCTTGGAGGTCTCTGCTTCCTGGGTAGATTTTTATTGAGAGCCTTCAAGAAGGTGGGTGTGTGGTTTGTGTTTTTATGTGTAGGCAGTGCTGGTGTGTGTTCTGGAGGGCTATTTTATCCCTGTGGTGTGGTGCAAGTGTTGACCTTCTCCTCTTGACCAGCTGTTCTGGTCTTGGCTGGAGAGTGCGTGGCTTCCATTTTGGATATATAAGTGCATCTCTCACAAGTCTGAGTGTTGAAAGGTAAGAGGAGAGGGTTGTTGGTGTACATGAGGCAGATTTACATTGCCTCAGGATGCCCAGGTTCACCAGGTTAATTTGAGAAATCACAGAGAACTGACTTTTAGACATGACTGGACAGGTGGGCATTGATAATAAATACTAGATCTGTTTCCTTGTAGAACGTTTATTGCTGGTAGCACTTGTGTGCTACAATAATTGCTACAAGAAGTCTGGCAAAGTGCTAGACTAATAAGCTAGTATAAGTGCAAGAAAGGAGAGAACTAGTAGATCTAAGGGAAAAATTGAAGAGCAGACTTTGGCACCGCTCAGAAGCTTACAAACAGTCCTGGATATAGCACATCTGTATCTGGACTAGACTAGTTACAGGAAAGGTGGGAAACAAGAGCAAACATGGGCTTTTAAACCGGAAAGTTGAGCGAGTTGGAAAAACTGTCCATATGACCAATAAGCTACAATTCCTGGGCCAGGAACCACTCCTCTTGTGGTAGATAGGCTACCTAGTGCTTACTACTCCCACTGATAAGCTAGTAGGCTTCCCTCCAACACAGAAAGGCTTGGAGGGCTCAGGAGCTTACAAGCAGTCCAGGATACAACAAATCTGTATCTGGACTAGACTAGTTACAGGAAAGGGGGGAAACAAGTGCAAATGCAGGTTTTTAAATCAGAAAGTTGAGGGAAATGGAAAAACTGCCCAAACGGCCAATTAATAAATTTCTGGGCCAGAAACCACTCCTTATGTGGTAGATAGGCTACCTAGTGCTTACCACTCCCACTGATAAGCTAGAAGGCTTCTCTCCAACACAGAAAGACTTGGGGGGGGGGGTCTCAGGAGCTTACAAAAGATCCTGGGGAAAAAAATATGTATCTGGACTAGACTAGTTACAGGAAATGGGGGAAACAAGTACAAATACAGGCTTTTAAATCAGGAAGTTGGGAGAGAGATGGAAAAACTGCCCAAATGGCTAGTAACTACAATTTCTGGGCCAGAAATCACTCCTTATATGGTAGATATGTTACCTAGTGCTTACCACTCCCACTGATAAGCTAGAAGGCTTCCCTCCAACACAGAAAGGCTTGGGGGGGTCTCAGGAGCTTATAAACAGTCCTGGATACAGCAAATATGTATCTGAACTAGACTAGTTACAGGAAAGGGGGGAAACAAGGGGAAATGTGGGCCTTTCAATCATAAAGTTGAAAGAGATGGAAAAACTGCCCAAACTGCCAATAACTACAATTACTGGGCCAGAAACCACTCTTTATGTGGTAGATAGGTTACCTAATGCTTACCACTCCCACTGATAAGCTAGAAGGCTTTCCTCCAACACAGAAAGGCTTGGGGGCTCAGGAGCTTACAAACAGTCCTGGATACAGAAAATCTGTATCTGGACTAGACTCGTTACAGGAAAGGGGGTAAACAAGCTTAGATATTTTTTTTGTTAGCAAAGTGGAAAAGGAGAAAGCTGGAACAGAAGATAATTCAAGGTTAAGAACCTAAGTGGGTTGGCCTTTACAAATGTTATCTCTCTGTTATGTAGAATGAACTAATGACACTAGACTGGGAGGAGTGAACCAGATCAAATATACAGGCAGGCAACTATGGATTGTCTGTACTGGAAGTGTGATAGCCTCCTGATATATATCCAACTCTCCACACAACCTTCAGTTTAGATAACTGGACTGAGTATTTCTGATGCCATTTGACGTGCTAATGTTCAGTAGGTCCATTTGTATTAGGTCAGAGGATGGCATTGCCAGACATGTCATGTCTAAGCAGTCTGTAGGATACTGAGTATAGTAATAAATGTTTGAGGTGGCCCATGCAAAACCTATTGTTCAGGACTTGTATCCTTTTAGTAAGCTATCTCTGAATGTATTCCAATTGTTGCATGGGGGCTGTATAGATACATGCCAAAGTGGGCATTATACAAAATGATTAACCTAATGAGAGCTTTATAAAGGGAGACAACAATATCTCTAGATTTAGTCACAATTTGTTTATAAGCTGTGCAATATAGAAAGGCTTTCTTATAACTCTAGGCACATGTTGGTCAAATGTTAGGTCACTGTACACACAAGTTACCAAATGCCAAACAATTGGGTCAGTCCTCAGAGGGCATTGTCATGATTGTGACACCAGTTATTATTTGAGGCAAACCTTCCTGCATGATGATTAAGTCATTTGGGGATTCAATAACTGCTCCTAGCTTGCAGTCATCCCAACCTTAGCTGGCCAAAGCACTCTGGTATTTCCTATTACTTTTGAGATGTATATGCCAAACAGGAAGTCTCAGCACTGTACCCTGGGGGACTCCATTGGTGACTAGTCTCTTCCCCTATTTTGATCTCCTGCATCCTATGAGCAAGTTGGCAATCCAGCTAGTGATGCAAGTGTTTGATCCTATATTATTCATCTTTTGTACTACACCTGAGCAGGGGATTGGCTTGGCCAGGTCAAGGTAGTGTGGTGTGAACTGTTTTACCTTCATCCATTGTTTTGGTAACAAGAGTAAAGCTTAAAATTTGCCCATGATTTTGAACCTTTCACACTTTCCTCTGGGCTGTTTTCAAACACATTTTTAGGGCCATGCATACATGTATGCATTCTTTCATTCACTTTCCTGATTGTATTAAATTATATTCCTTGTATAATACAAAACCAGTTGTTAGAATGTGTTTTAAATTATAGAACCAGTTGTTAGAATGTGTTTTAAATTTATAGTTTTGAACAGTCTTCTAGTAAGCAATGAAACAAAATGTATGAACCAATAATGACAAAACTACCCATTTCAGAAATTTTCAACCATGAAAGGCCACTCAAGCTTCTGTCATTACAATCCACCAATATCAGTAAAAATGCAAAATGTCTGCAGAAGTCAGTCATCCAAATAATTTCACATTAAAGAGATTTCAAACTAATGAAGAGTTTGTTGCTAGGAAACAACTTTATATTTCATTATTTCATCTACAAATAAAGTGCCTGTTGCCGTTGAGGAATAAATTGCCTATGTTACATTAAAAATGATAAGCTAGTAATATTGGAATAGGGAATGGATGGCAACCTGAGAACAGGTTCATAGTTACTAGGTAACTCCTCCAAAGGAGAGCATTCACAGGACAGGAGCATCTACTCCCTTTAAAGTACAGCACAGTACAGTATCAGCAATCCATCTACATACTCTGAGAGTAGAACCCATAGCCTTCCACATCAGAAGTAAGGCTATTACCTGTTGTGCTACTAACAATGCAAGCAGACTTGGAATAATTAGCACTAAACATTTCTTCCCCTCCTTGAAAATGTTTTTATTTAACATTTATTTACCAGGAAAGTCTGACTTGGAACAAAGCCAATTTTCAGCAGAGGCCCAGGGAGAAATGCTCCAGATGCATGTCTTTGTAACATGGGAGGAAACCCCCATGAACACAGGTAGGACATACAGACTCCACACAAAAGGCACCCCAGCCAAGAATCAAACTGGAGAACCTCTTACTATGAGGCAACAACACTACCACTGTACCATCCACTTGACACAACTAAATCACTTTCACAGCAGAAGAAATCTGGAAAAAGCTAAATTTTATTTTTGGTGGGGGGGGGGCCCAAAACCAGAGACACATTTTAAATATTGCTTGTATAATCTTAGTAATTTGCTGAAATAGTGTTGTGTTACCAAAAAAGATAAGAAGGCAAACTTAAAGGACCATCATTATTTAGTGAATTCTGTTATCACTAATTTGCCACAAAACCACAGATTTTAAGAGCCAAATATTCTGTGAAAATCTAGACAGTTGAGAGCTATGGAATGAACTCCCCGAATTACAAGTGGTGGTGTGGGTAGAGAATGCGGGCTGTTGTACCTAAAGTACAAGGTTTGAGCCTAGGTAATCCTAACCACCAGGCATAAGTAACTGGGGCATTACACACACACCATAAGAATACACATGATTATGTTTCAACAGATCTAAAGCAAATGGTTCACACACAGCATTCTAAAAGTTTTTTTTTGTAGGGTAGACAAGCCCCCTGTACCCCCCACTTGGATGGCTTCACTCCCTCCAACCTAAATAAACTTGATCCACAGTTGCACAGCTGCAGAGCAAATGGAATACTCTTCACACACTGAATCACACCTGGCACACAAACACAAGCTTCTAGACATGGAGGTACAACAAAAAAAAAATTGGGCATTAGCAAGGAACTAATGCCAATCCACATTGATTAGCACTGTAAATCGTACTCTCCAAAACAACACCAACAGTCATTACAAAGTTTTCAGTCAAATGTGAATCAGTAATTTGCGGTTTAGATCGAATTAGTTTATTTATTTCAGTTTGATTACCGGGGAGGTCCACTGGGCTTGGGGGCCCGTTTTCAGTGGAGGCCCGGGGAGAAAAGCTCCACATAAAACAACAATTTTAATTACAAGAAAGAGTTCAGACACAGATAACATTACAGTTAACAGGTTGCTACAAAAATAGTCTACAATACCAATATCAGATTGCTCAATAAGCAAAAAGTATTAACAGTTTCAGTTAAGTTCAGCGAGAAGAAGATTGCCATATGTATAAAAAAGCAATGAAAAAGCAAGAAAGAAAAATTAAATCATTAATAACTTTAATGTTTAGAAGCTTATGCAATTAGTATTTTAGAAGAGGAGAGGAAGGCAAGGAGGTTTGCCTGGGTAGCTTAAGCATACAGTGCAAAAATGTTTTAGTAGCTACTACAATTAGAATTTTAAGTGAGCTTAGTGGAGGAAGTCAGCTTAGAGGAGGATTAGGAAGGTGTAGAGGTTAGCCTGGAGAGAAAGGGGAGGATAATTGGACTGGTGTAGGTTGAAGGGTACAGTTGCATATCCTATTTAGATAAAGGTGAGAATAAAGTTGGGTTTTGAAGTTGGCTTGGTTGTTGCAGGTTCTTAGGGAGGTGGGTAGGGCATTCCATTTTTTAGCAAGGGTAAAGGATAAGAGAAGTTGGCCTGCTGGGCACTTTGGTTTTTGTACTGTGATCCAGTTTTGGTGAAAAGATCTAAGGGATCTGAGGGGAGTATAGGGTTGAAGAATATTGGAAAGTGCAGGACAGTTAGTAGGATGGAACACTAGTTTATGGGCTGTGGTGAGTTGGAGATTTGGGAGTTCAAGCCAGTTTAGAGAGTGAAGGGAGGTGCAGTGATGAGAGGAGGATTTGGATTTAGTGGCAAATTTGGAGATTTTATTGTAGCATTGTTCCATTTTGGAGGTAAGGGTAGATGATAGGTTAGTGAGCAGAGGAGTGCCATATAGTAGAGATGGAAGGAGGTAAGTAGCGGCAAGGTTAGTCCAGTGGAAGGGGACAGAAAGTGGATGTTTCTATACAGTAGGCCAAGTTTTATGTGTGTTTTTTTGATGTTTAGTTGAATATGAGTATTGAATTTGAGCTGGTCATCAATTGAAACACCAAGAAGTTTAGTGGAGATTGTTATTTCAATCATGGAGTTGTAAAGGCTGGTTATTTGGAAAGAGTTTTTATCAAGAGATGAGGATTTGGAGGGGGAGAAGAGCAGGATTTTGGTTTTGTTGGCATTTAGGGAGAGGTGGTTTTGGAACATCCAGTTTTCAGTGGTTGAAAATGCTGTTTGGGTTAATGCTTGGAGCTCTGTTAGATTAGGGGCTTGGCAGATCAGAGTGGAATCATCAGCCTATTGCACAATTGTGGTGTTGGGGATGGCTTTATGAAAGTTGTTAATAAAGATATTGAATAGTAATGGGCCAAGAATGGAACCTTGAGGTACTCCAGTAGGGGTAGGAAGGAAGGTAGACATTGCTTGGCCCCATTTCACAGCTTGGGACCTATTTGAAAGGTAGCTAGAGAACCAGCAAAGAGCTTTATGGCTCAGGTTGAGGTCAGAGAGGTGGTTTAGAAGGAGGGAGTGGGAAATGGTGTCAAAGACTTTGGATAGGTCTAGTAGAACAGATGACACTAAGTTACCGGAGTCACGTGCAGAGTTCACAGAATGAAGGAAGGAGAGAAGGGCAGTGTTAGTGCTGTGTCCAGGGCAGAAGAGTAGTTGGTGCTCAGTAAGGAAAGGCATGAACTGTAGGTGGATACATTTTTTAGGATTTTGGATATAGGGAGAGGATGGCAATGGGACGGAAATTGGAGATGTTACCATTTTTGCTTCCTTTGTGAAGTGGAAGAATGAAAGCAGAACGCCAGAGTTTGGGTACATAGGATTCGAGTAAAGACCTATTTATTAGGATGCTTATGGGAAATGCTATGGATTCAGAAGCTATCTTTAGGAAGGAGGATGGGATGTTATCAGGGGCATTGGCGCAAGGCTTAACTTATAGAGCAGTTTTTTTATTAGGTTGGTGGGTACTGGTTTGAGGTTGAAAGTGTGTGGGGCTGAAAAGGGAGTGGAAGATTGATTTGGGGGGAAGGGTTGTTGTTAGTGAAAGTCTTGGTTAGT
The DNA here is from genome assembly GCF_019279795.1 of Protopterus annectens. Taxonomy (NCBI): domain Eukaryota; kingdom Metazoa; phylum Chordata; order Ceratodontiformes; family Protopteridae; genus Protopterus; species Protopterus annectens. The sequence continues at coordinate 1,468,252,405 of NC_056726.1, forward strand.
TCGGTGATAGAGGAGGTAAAGAAGGAATTGAATAGTGAGGCAATTTCTGTGTCAGATTTGCTGGTGTCTGGACAGGGATTGTTTTTTGTACCTGGTCTAAGGAGGGAGTTAATGGAGTTCCAGAACTGTTTGGGATTTCTTGTGTGGTTTTCTTGTAGTTTGATGTAGTAAGATCTTTTATCTGTAATGACTAGTTTTTTGGCAAGATTTCTTAGTTGTTTAAACTTAAGGAACATTTCAGGTTGTTTGTGTTTAAGGTAGGTTTTCCAGGTTTTATCCCTTTGAAGCATAATCGTTTTAGTGTCATTGGGGAGCCAAGGGGTGGTTTTAGTTTTGATTCTTTTTCTTCTTATTGGGGCTTGGGAGTTCAGGACAGTTAAGAATGTGGAGCTGAAATACTCAACTTTGTCTAGAGGCAAGTTTTTAGGGGGTTCCAATTAGTTAGCTTCAGGGAGTTTGAGAAAGAGGTTTGATTAAAGTTAGTTAGGTTACGAGTTTTTTTTTAAACATGACACTTTTTCCACCAAATGTGCTTGTAAAAAACACTTGTGGTGTACAAATCTCCATGGATGTAAAATACCTGTCTCCAGATGGAAATGATGATGCTTGAGTAGTGAAATCGGATTGTCTTTGTAAAGCCAGTGTTCTATTGAAGCAGCTTTGCCTATCAAAATAGGAGTTCTAGTAAATGGAATGCAAGATTAAGTGTTTTGTGTAAATCGACAGATCTATATTTATGTATATTAGCATATCACAGTGGTTCTCACTATGTGAAAGAATACAGGTCACCTAAAATGATGAATGGTTGCATAAATAATGTTTATAGCACTGTTAGAAAAATCCATTGTAAACAGAGAGATTTTTTTTTTAAATGAAGTGAGTGTTTTTGTTAAGGTTGTATCTGTTTCTTTAATAACAGAAAGCTATCTAGCTGTATTAGTGAGGGCAGGCATGCTTATTGAGTTCTTGAATGATATATGCGCAGTCAGAGACTGTTTGCTCTTTGAGAAAGTTAAGTTGTTGTCCACATCAGTGCAGCTGGAGGACAGAATCAACCAAAGTATACAAAGGCCTTTTAGAAGAAGTTGGCAATTGTTATACCAGAGGAATCCAGAAAGAGCTACCAACAGATGCAGTTTCAAGTAATACAAGACTATGTTAAAGGTACTTGGCGTGCAATTACTTAAATGAAAGGGCTTTGGTTTTGCTTGGAAGAACTTGTCATATTTTATGAGACACAGTGCAGACATTTTATCTGTACTCTCTACACAGCATGAAGCATTTAGCACCAGTGTGCGTGAATAACCATGGCCCACATTCAATAACACCTGCACTAAGTGTACACTAGGTGTACACAATCTGTATTCAAGACCATCCCAACCACATTTTTTCACTTTCTTGTCACTCAGAAAGATTACATTAAGTGTGTATGTAGTCTACACTTTCTGGTAACCTTTATGAATCCCCATCAGTAGGAAAACTTAAACTAGGAGGAAGAAGGTGGGAGTCATGCTTATGTTGTCTGTTCAGTCAAAACAATGTACACTTAGTTTACACTTAATGTAGGTGTTAATGAATCCCAGTGCATTTCTTAATATTCTAACTGCATAAACAATCACATTAGTTCAGCCTCATTTATACCACTGCAAAAAGAAAAGTTAGGCATTGTATACTATATACAAACAATGTAAAGTCAGACCGCACCAAAACAATAACACCTATGTGAATCAAACCATTAGAAATGAAATTTACCAAAATAACAAAAATGTTAAAATAAAGCAATAAAAATGCAAGCAGTCAACTGCAAAAATTATACCCACTGAAATGGATCCAAATCTAAAAAAAATACATTAAATAAGACTAAATTAACTAAGAAACACAACTAAGCTATAAAACCAATGTATGCAAATATAACTTGCACTACATAGCTAAAATACCACCACTAATCTACCCAACAATATAAAGAAGGTTAAATCTTACTTCAGGTCTGAAGAAGATGATCAGACAAGAGACAAACCTTGCAATAAAAGCCACATAACCTGTGTGAAGCCCCATTCAACAGGTAACTTACAGAACAGATACACCTTATTTAGATGAATAGGAAACTGCAATCCAAACTAAAAACAATACTGAAAAAAATGAGTAGTGTAATAAGCTGACACTGAATTAAATGATAAATAGAATGTCTTGTATTGTAGGATTACAGAATGTGTTTTATGATGAGTTTTTCCATAAACTTACATAGCAAGAAATTTAATTTGTTATAGACCAGATCCCCACCCAATATTACACACATACACACACACGCACACACGCACACACACACACACACACACACACACACACACACACACACACACACACACACACACACAAAACACACACACACACATGCACACACGCACACACGCACACACGCACACACACACATATACACACAGATTTATCTATAGACAAGCATGTTATCTAAATACCATGTTGTATTTTTGAGAAGTTTACCTATGAGCCATCAAAGAGACATTTTGCAGCTCACCGTTTACCAAAACTTTAAGTTCAAAAATGTTAAGTTGAAAAATCTATAGAACTAGGAAAAAAAATCATTTTTAAAGGAGGTAACCCCCACCCCCTCCATTCACCTAAAATTGTATATACTAACTCCACAATCTAAACAGTGGAAAAATGAGAAAAATCCGGAGAAAACACAACGCCAGCTCACACAGTACAATACACTGTGATGAAGCTCATCTCAGTGAAAATCTTCACAATGAAGCCACACGCTGAAAGAGTCAGTGATGATTCATAGTTACCCCTTTATGGGTCACTTCTTTGTTTCAAAACAAAATTGCTCTTACTTACTGCTTTTTTGTTTTTAACAAAGATTTCTCTATGACTACTTTTTAAGTAGAGATTTTCTGGTCACTTTTCTATGAATTTCAGCTTTTGCATGCTAAGTGCAAAACGTCCTACTTCTTTCCACAACTGCCGAATGTTAACTTAACAGAGGTAAGTGAAATACGGAAATGACTTCTTCTGGTTATCGCTGCCAAACTGTTAAAAAGTTCAAATTCAAACTGCTGCAAGTACAGTTGACCCACCACAAGGATACAAAACACGAAGTCCGATTTAATCCAAAACGAAGAAATTTATTGCCAAAATCACACAAAGCTTTAGCCTGGTCTTACCAGGCTTTATCAAGTGTAAAACATACTGAATACCTACACTCCATATAAAGTGCTTGAAAAGCCCATAGGTTGCTTGTTAATTGACATTCCATAATTCAATTAACCTTGCATTTAAATGCATTAAAATATATTTAAATAAATTCAAATAAAAATCAGTACAATTCATGAAAAATTGGTTTTAAAAATGCATAAGTGCCTTTAAAATGAGAGGTTGAAAGCCCACAGTTAAATCATATTGATAAAATGCAAAAGGGTTAAACGCTAAAACATATGTTTAAAAGTATACACAGCATTTGTGTATACTTTTAAACATATGTTTTAGCGTTTAACCCTTTTGCATTTTATCAATATGATTTAACTGTGGGCTTTCAACCTCTCATTTTAAATGCACTTATGCATTTTTAAAACCAATTTTTTATGAATTGTACTGATTTTTATTTGAATTTATTTAAATATATTTTAATGCATTTAAATGCAAGGTTAATTGAATTATGGAATGTCAATTAACTAAGCAACCTATGGGCTTTTTTCAAGCACTTTATATGGAGTGTAGGTATTCAGTATGTTTTACACTTGATAAAGCCTGGTAAGACCAGGCGAAAGCGCTTGTGTTGTGGATTTTGGCAATAAATTTCTTCGTTTTGGATTAAATCGGACTTCGTGTTTTGTATCCTTGTGGTGGGTCAACTGTACTTGCAGCAGTTTGAATTTGAACTTTTTAACAGTTTGGCAGCGATAACCAGAAGAAGTCATTTCCGTATTTCACTTACTGGTTTTTGTGTTTTGGGTACGCTTACTACAACTTAACAGAGGTGCTACATCTTTTTCGTTTTGGGTTGTATAACCTTGTAATTCGCTGCATTTGTTCATTCAATAACTTTAAATTACCTTTGACATTGAGCCAGCACTTTTTTCCATGGAGGGCACTTGTACTAACACCCGATTGGTATGGTTAAATTCCCAAAGCTGGGCATTTTATTATAAAATGATTGTTGTAGCTGCTGGACCGTTTGCATATACTCCCTTGCAATAAATTTAATCTATCCTGCAAGCTAATATAGTGTTCTATCACACTTTAAAATGGTGGCTTCAGTGCTAGACAGACCTCTGGGATGTGTGCTGTACACAAATTCAAATGTGGACACTGAGTTGAAGCTTGTGACACCTTTCAGATTGGAATCAATAGGTAGTATAACAGTTGGCCCTACTTTTTACTATATAAACATATCTTTCCTTAGCATGGATTTCAATGCTTTACTGAACATTTCTACAAATCTAACAGTCTATGGATTGAAGACTGATGTCATCAGTTGTCTGACTTCAAACCACCAGCACCATAAAAATCTACTGTCAATCATTAGCGAACTGGAGTTCCGCTGTGGCGACCCCTAACCGGGAAAAGCCGAAAAGACAAACAGTTGAAAATAACTTAACAATGTAACCCCACCCTCCACATTTAAAACAAGACAGCTAACTCTTTGTTCCTTTTAGTTTTGCATATATTGACACAGTTCATATTGAAGCTTTAGACTTAAAAACAGACACTTTGACTTTAAACAGGCTGACAATAAGTAATAAACATTCCACTACACTTATTGACTCATCAGACTCTCAGGAATCATATTGCATTACATATTTTCTTATGTCACAAGGTAAAACTCATTTAAACCTGTCTGCTGCTAAAGTATCATTTACAATTTACTGTTTATGTTAGGTTCTAGCCTAATTTCAAAATGTGTTCATAGGTTCATATGCTGTTAGTAGGCACAAGATCAGTTAAGCCTTTTCAAGCATAACCACCCTTACGATTTTCCAATATTTTAATTCATGCATATGTGCTGTTACTGGTATATCAGCAATAAAAAGTCTACTTATAAAATATTATTGCTTGTACTTCAGATGTTACTCCAGCCCTACTAAAGATTTTGTTCATTTTGACATAGTGCATGTAATTAGCTCCATCCACATTTTCAGTGCCTCTCCTATCAAATAAGATGGAAGAATGTTTGTCCAGTCTGTCCAGTCTGCTCAGTTGCAGATATGTTGGAAATTATAGCACTTCAACATTACTGGGTATAATTCCAAGAAATCTCCTTTGGTTAGTTGGTTATAACGGGCACTGTCATTTTGTAAGCAGTAACATCGGCCAGCACAGGTAACAGGTCAATCACCACCAATGATTTAAAGGAAAACTCCACCTTCTCCTACAGTTAAACTCAGCTCTTAGGTTACATTTCTCCCTACATTATGGTTCCAATATTGTGTAGGTACCAGAAACTGCTTGTACTTTATAACATTTCATTTCCTTGCCTTGCATCAAAGGAAGGGAAAGAACACCCATTTTTTTTAAGCTCAACTTCACACATAATTTGCAAATGAATTTGTCTTGATATACCACAGACAAAGAAAAATCTGTAGTTTACCCTGACAGGTACTGCTGGCACTCCTATATGGGTAATTAGTCCTGCTAATGTCAGGAGCTCAGCAGCTGCTGTAAAAAAGATAGAGCGGTCTGAAACTGTTTTCCACTATCTTTATTGCAGAGAATAGAGCTTGTACTGATTCACAGCTGTGCTTCCAATGCAGTCATGCCTTTCATAGCAAGGCAGAGCAATAGATCAGTGGTTCAAAGGCAGTTGTCACCTCTTTTTACATATTTACATAAGCAACATCACGGTATTGAAATGCTAAGCTTTGAACTTTAAATGTTTGTCATTTATACTACCTTCATAGATTCATAGGTTCATAGGTAGGTACTAGGCTATCTGCCCGAGGGCATTTATAAGCCTAGCCAGAGTGTGTCAGCTTTCACCGCCCCCATTGATTAATTAACTGATCCTCTGTCATGCAGAGCTAATGAAGTGATCCCAGGGGTGTATTTTCTGTTACCCATCCACTCGTCAAGGTTTCTCTTCAAGAGTGTTAGTGAGGGGGTCTGCCTGATGTAATTTGGAATTTTGTTCCAAAGCATGGGGAGTCTCTGTGATAGGAATCTATCCCTCCAGCATGTTCTATTTATTAATAAACCAGAAAAAACGGCTGCAAATTGCTGGAGAAACTTGAATCAGGAACCGGCAATAGCGTAAAAAACAAGTTTAATTTCCGCTTTCGTCACAACTTCATCAGAAAACACATGATACTTTGAACTGATCAGTATAAATAGTCAAGTAAAAAACAATTAATCAATTACATATGCATATGATTCCACTGAAAAATATATATGTATATATATATTATATGTTAAAGCATGCCTTTAAATCAAGTTCAAAGTTGTTTTTGTTGCTATGGGGTCTCCAGGAGCCCCGGCTTTTGCAAACATGGTCATGGCGTGGTGGGAGTTGGAATTCCTTGCAGTGTTAAAAAATGAATTCAATATTTTGTTTTTTGGTAGATTTATAGATGATTTGATTTTCATTATTGAAGGCAATATTGACATGGTTAATTTATTTGTTAACAAAGTTAATTCCTTTTCTAATTTTATTAAATTCACATTAGGTGATGCCGGGTTAGCAGTTAATTTTTTAGATACACATATATGGTGGGACCAAAAAGAAAAATCTTTTCATAGTAAAATTTATAGAAAACAGACTTTCACTAATGGCTATTTACATTTCAACAGTGGCCATCCTACATATATGAAGAAAAACATTCCCAGAGGACAATTTATTCGAGCCTGTAGAATGACCTCTAAGGATGAAATGTTGATTTCTGAATTTCATTTCATAGTTACCTTATTTTCACAAAGGGGTATGATCAGTCATTTTTATTTAATACGGGGGAAGATATATATCACAAAAGGTCAATTAGTTTCCCTGCAATAATACATGACCATCAAGGCACTTATAAAAATAATAATTCTAATAAGAGCCTTAATGATGTAGTGTGTTCTTTCGACATAAGTAGTGATTATGGTCATATTAAAAATATTCTACAGAATAATTGGAAAGTCATACAAGGTAACAGGGACATTTTGCGTACTTCAGGGCCTGAACCAAGGTTTGTTTTTCGCAAATGGAACACTCTCAAAAATATTTTGGAATGTAATCACAAGTATCCCCTCACACACCTTACAAGTAAAAAAGGCATGTTCCGATGCCAACATTGCCAAGTTTGTAGGTACATTTCTGAGGGTCCCTTTATTAATGTTGTTAGTTCTAATAGGATTTTAGAGGTTAGTGATTACATAGATTGTAACACTGAAGGAGTGGTCTATGTAAGTTTATGTTCCTCATGTTCAGCTTTTTACGTGGGTATGACCACGAGGTCATTAGCCACTAGAATTAAGGAACATTTATATGCCATTAAAGCTAAAGATTTCAACAATGCGTTATACAAACATTCTATCTTATGCCCCAATTATAAAAAATTTTTATTTTCTGTTTTGGAAAAATGTAAATTAGATGGTAGGGCTGGGGATTATAAGAATTATATAGAACAGCGGGAATGTTTATGGCAAATTAAGTTGAAATCTGATGTTTTTCCTGGTTTAAATGAGAGCATCAATTTTAAGTGCTTTTTAAAACACCGTAAGTTATATGTAAATAAAAACAAAAACAACTTTGAACTTGATTTAAAGGCATGCTTTAACATATAATATATATATATACATATATATTTTTCAGTGGAATCATATGCATATGTAATTGATTAATTGTTTTTTACTTGACTATTTATACTGATCAGTTCAAAGTATCATGTGTTTTCTGATGAAGTTGTGACGAAAGCGGAAATTAAACTTGTTTTTTACGCTATTGCCGGTTCCTGATTCAAGTTTCTCCAGCAATTTGCAGCCGTTTTTTCTGGTTTATTTGTTCTAATTCGGGTGTTTGTTGGAAGTTTTTGCTGTTTACCCATCCATGGCTGAAGTTGCGGACGATACTTTATTGAACATGTTGGTTCATTCTACCCCGACATCTGGGTCCGAACATGGTGCGGACAACATCAACAGTCTGCTTATATCCACTTTAATGGATATTCAAAGTTCTTTAAAATATATGGTGGCGAAGGCCAATAATTCCCGGGAGATTATGGATACATCTAGCCCAGTCGGGGCTTGCGAAGAATTACCAACTATAATTAACTTAGAGGGTTCACCTTTCACGGATAAAAGAACCAGTGAACAACAACCAAGACGGGTTGACCATGTCGACAAGGACAACCACGCGAGTTGCACAGGACTTTTAAATCGCCGTGATAACCCGTTTGGATCCTACAAGCGTTTTTCATCCGCAAACAATAACCATCATATTAGCGGACAACGCGATCTATTACTAAAGCTGCTTAAAAGGTACAAATCTCTTGACCTTGAAAATTGCTACTTTACTAAATGTATAGACCTAGGCATAGTACCTAAAGGTCTGCGCTTTTTCAAATGTCCGAATGGTATCACCATAGGGCATCCTATGTTTGACACTTTAATTAGTTTCTTCAATGAAGCTGGTCTAAAGTTCTTAAAACTTTTAATTAATAACAATGCAGACAAAATGTCTTTGATTTTGAATGATATTAAAGATCTGGAGCTAGACCTCAAGGAACGCTTAAGTAGTGAAGATCTAAATGCGTTATACATCTTTTTTGATAAAGAGCTATCGGAGCATACAAAAACTGTTACGAATAGAAAACAACTAAAAATGGAAAGAGACATTGAATCGTATCATAACAAAACAGCATATGCTCACTATGCTCCTAATCAACCGAACAGGGAGCCCAATAGGCAAGGACATTTTTTCAATAAGCGCAATTATGCAGAAGCAACAATGGGCAGCGCAAATCAGCGTTTTTATGGTCTAAATAGAACTACAAACACCGTAGTTGAACACAGTAGAAGTACTGATAATTACAACAGTGAATTTCCCAAGTTGGTGCCCACTACTCCATCTGTTATTGATATTTTACAAGACAAAATCATGGACAAACAGACTACTTCTGAAGAAAGTACGGCTCCGAAAGCAGATAAATTTAAGGACAATGGCACTACAAGTAGAACCAATCAATCAAAGGATTCATCTGACCATTCTGGTCTTGGTTCTAACAATAGAAGCAATAACAATAATTATAAAAAAGGGCAAGCCATAGTAAATGCTAAAAGTACAATTCTTACTAGAAGTCGTACTTTTTTGGGCTCGAATTCGTCGGAGGACGAAGCTTAAATTTCAAAGTAGATAGTTTTGATATAATTAATTTAACTGACCATGTATTTAATGAGTGTGAGCTTGCAGTTTTAAGTTATGGTTTTAATTTCATTCCGAACAAAAGGGCTGATTACAGCAAAACAATTATAGACTTGAAAAAGTACACCAGGAAACTTAATCTTTCATTTTTGTTACACATCACCCCTGAATTTAATTGTAGTATCAGCAAACCATCTAGCTATTTTCCAAATTTACATCACACTATTAAAACTTTCGAGGATTTATGCATTAAAGACCTTGACCATATGTTTAAGTTTAATCATAATTTTCATGATAATTTATCAAAATTAGAAAGGAGAGCTTTAGGTTCTTTAAAAGCCTTAAATGAAAAATATAGATATATGAAAAGTGATAAGGGCTCAAATATGGTTATAATGGAGCAAGAGCAATATAATTCTAGAATGTTGGACATTCTTAGTAATTCAAATGAATATGAATGTATCCCTTTGTTTAAAATCTTAAGAAATTTTGAAATAGTACATTCACATCTTTATGATGCTTTGATGTCTGGGGAAATTAATTTTTCGTTATATAATTTTTGTACAGTGGATAAACCTAAGATAGGTGTTATATTTGGAGTTCCTAAAACTCATAAAAATATTCTTAACCCTCCATTACGTCCTATTGTTTCTTCACCACACTCGGTCACCGAAGGTATTTCTCTGATTATTGATGCCATTTTAGGTCCTTTGATTTACAACAATGAATCCTATATTAAGGACTCATGGCATTTTCTAGACAAAATAAGAATCTTTTCAAATAACATCCAGTTTGATGCAGAGAAACATATCATATTCACTATTGATGTTATTGCTTTGTACTCTTGTATACCACATGACCAAGGAGTAGAAGATGTCCGAAGTTACTTAGTTAAAAACAAACTATTTAATAATTCTGGTATTTCTGTTATTTGTAGATTTTTGGAGATTATTCTAGAGAATAATTTTTTTAAGTTTGGGAATACTTATTACAAACAAAAGTGTGGCGTTGCTATGGGGTCTCCAGGAGCCCCGGCTTTTGCAAACATGGTCATGGCGTGGTGGGAGTTGGAATTCCTTGCAGTGTTAAAAAATGAATTCAATATTTTGTTTTTTGGTAGATTTATAGATGATTTGATTTTCATTATTGAAGGCAATATTGACATGGTTAATTTATTTGTTAACAAAGTTAATTCCTTTTCTAATTTTATTAAATTCACATTAGGTGATGCCGGGTTAGCAGTTAATTTTTTAGATACACATATATGGTGGGACCAAAAAGAAAAATCTTTTCATAGTAAAATTTATAGAAAACAGACTTTCACTAATGGCTATTTACATTTCAACAGTGGCCATCCTACATATATGAAGAAAAACATTCCCAGAGGACAATTTATTCGAGCCTGTAGAATGACCTCTAAGGATGAAATGTTGATTTCTGAATTTCATTTCATAGTTACCTTATTTTCACAAAGGGGGTATGATCAGTCATTTTTATTTAATACGGGGGAAGATATATATCACAAAAGGTCAATTAGTTTCCCTGCAATAATACATGACCATCAAGGCACTTATAAAAATAATAATTCTAATAAGAGCCTTAATGATGTAGTGTGTTCTTTCGACATAAGTAGTGATTATGGTCATATTAAAAATATTCTACAGAATAATTGGAAAGTCATACAAGGTAACAGGGACATTTTGCGTACTTCAGGGCCTGAACCAAGGTTTGTTTTTCGCAAATGGAACACTCTCAAAAATATTTTGGAATGTAATCACAAGTATCCCCTCACACACCTTACAAGTAAAAAAGGCATGTACCGATGCCAACATTGCCAAGTTTGTAGGTACATTTCTGAGGGTCCCTTTATTAATGTTGTTAGTTCTAATAGGATTTTAGAGGTTAGTGATTACATAGATTGTAACACTGAAGGAGTGGTCTATGTAAGTTTATGTTCCTCATGTTCAGCTTTTTACGTGGGTATGACCACGAGGTCATTAGCCACTAGAATTAAGGAACATTTATATGCCATTAAAGCTAAAGATTTCAACAATGCGTTATACAAACATTCTATCTCATGCCCCAATTATAAAAAATTTTTATTTTCTGTTTTGGAAAAATGTAAATTAGATGGTAGGGCTGGGGATTATAAGAATTATATAGAACAGCGGGAATGTTTATGGCAAATTAAGTTGAAATCTGATGTTTTTCCTGGTTTAAATGAGAGCATAAATTTTAAGTGCTTTTTAAAACACCGTAAGTTATATGTAAATAAAAACAAAAACAACTTTGAACTTGATTTAAAGGCATGCTTTAACATATAATATATATATACATATATATTTTTCAGTGGAATCATATGCATATGTAATTGATTAATTGTTTTTTACTTGACTATTTATACTGATCAGTTCAAAGTATCATGTGTTTTCTGATGAAGTTGTGACGAAAGCGGAAATTAAACTTGTTTTTTACGCTATTGCCGGTTCCTGATTCAAGTTTCTCCAGCAATTTGCAGCCGTTTTTTCTGGTTTATTTGTTCTAATTCGGGTGTTTGTTGGATGTTCTATTTATTGTTGTGGCGAGGTTTAGCTCACTAGAGCACGTGGCTCGCAGTGACTTGGATTTCTTTAGGTGGAGCATGTCCATCAATTCTGAGTTGGACATGGCTTTATAAGTCAGGCAGAGACCACCTCTGAGTAAGCGATATGCCACTGAGTACAGCCGGAGTTTTTTTCAGTCGGGCTGCATTGGACATATGTTTGAGGCCAGTAATCCTCTTGGTGAGGTACTTTTGTGGTCTTTCCAGCTGTTGGAAGTGTCTTGTGAGGTACATTCCAAATGGGGCATTGTACTCTATGATTGGTCTAATGAGTGATGAGTAGAGGGGCACTATAACCTCTTTATTTCTAGATGCGAACCCTTTAGTAATTAGATGGGCCACATAGAAAGATTTCCTAACTACTTTGGCAATATGATTGTCAAAGGAGAGATTACTATCTACTTGGGTCCCCAGATCTCATATTACCTCTTCTGTATTAAGGGGGCTGCCACCTATGTGGTAATTCGTGGGTGTTTTGTTTTTCCCAAACGGGATGACTATGCATTTTTTGGCATTGAGCTTGAGGCCATGACTTATCAAAGATGTCCGTGACATTTAGAGAAAAGTCAGAAAATATTTGTTCTTTAAGTCTTGTAAAGTAGCAACACATTTATCAAAGTCTGAGGAGAGGGAAATGTCAATTTATCTTGGACTACAAAAAGTATGAACAAAATGTCAATTCATCTTGGACTACAAAAAGTATGAACAAAGGCCTACAATTTAGCTACTTTTTAGGCTGTAGCTGTATAATTCCTTATTATAGTGTAAAACAAGCCCTGAGACTCACACAAATGGGGGCCATGAGGCCCAAAGCAGATGCCCTATGCTGACCGCCTTAAAAAACTCCAGCTATACTCTGTCACATATCGTCTACTCTGAGGCAATCTCTGCTTAACATACAAGGCCATGTCAAACACAGAGCTGTTGGACATGCTACACTTAAAGAAATCCCAATCCCTCAGAGCCACACGCTCCAAGGATCTAAACCTTGTCATCACAATAAACAAAACATGCTGGAGGGATATGTTCCTGACGGAGACTCCTCAGACTCTGGAATCGACTGCCAATACATGCCAAGCAGAGTGCCTCTTTGGCCCTCTTCAAAAGGAACCTTGATGATTGGATGGGAGAAAGGAAATTCACCCCAGGGATCATGTCAGTTGCCCTGGGGTCCAGGAAAGTAAATAGTGTGGGAAGAAATAGCCAGGGAATTGTTATGGCTTGGCTTGTATAGGCCCTAGGGCTGATAGCCTAGTGCCAACCTATAAACCTATGAACCTATGAACCATTTAATAAATAAAAGATGCAGTCCTGTTACAGAAGGTATATAAAATAACAATGGCTGGCACTATTCCCATTATCCCCTGGCTCACAAACAGGACCCAGGAAGTTAGAATTTTCTGCAAAGATGTCAGTCATAAGAAGAGTCCCTCAGGGATCGGTCCTGAGACAACTCCTTTTTGGCATTTACTTCTCTGAAGTCAAGGCCAATGTAAATGGCCTCTGGCTGACTAACTTTATTTTATTTTACATTTTATTTATTTTACATTCTTTGACTGGGCTAGTCTAGCTGGATATATGTCCATTTTCAGTAGAGGCACGGGGAGAAAAGCTCCAAAACAGTATTAATTTAATTGAATAAAGATACAAAGCATCTACTTTAAGAAAACATTAAAAGACCAAATAATGTCAAAAAGCACTTTACCATAGATTTAATTTTAAGTTAGTAGATGAGAGGAGGAAAAAATGGAAAGAGACATAACAAATAATATAAAAAGTGAGAAAGAATAAAAAAATAAAAATAAAATAATATTAGAGATGGTGCAAAGAGATTAAGAGCATTAGATGTAACTATGGAAGAGCAGGTAATACAGATTTAGAGTAGTGGGTTAGACATAAAAAATCAAAAAGAAAAGTAAAGCTGAATATCAAACAATTTATATACATAGCTGCTCACAGGGCATGGCATATTACAAAACTCTGATAAGGCAAGTTATTATTAAGAAATAGTTTGATAGAGTACAGGAAATACTGAGTTAATACAAGAAGAAAAAAATGTAGAGGAACGTAGACAAATAGTGAAGGAAATAAGAAATGGATATCAGTGTTAAGGAAGTTTTGAGGTATTTTAGCAAGGGGAGAGGGTCTCAGTCAGATTTAAAACAAGTACATAACCATTGGGATTTAAGGAAAACTCTTACTTGGTTCTTAAACAGTGGGGTAGATATAAGAGTAGTTAAATCTTTTGGAAGTCTGTTCCAAGTATTTCCAACAAAGTTAGTAAACAGGCAATCACCAGATTTGTTATTGGATTTAAGGGTGGCAACTAGTAGCTTATTTGCTGAGTGTAGAGTTTTGAGATTTGTATAAGGACTAATAAGATTACAGAGTACAGGAGTTTTAGTGGGATGGTACAGGACCTTGTTAGTGATAATAAGTTGTTGAAAAAGAACCTGGTTTTGAAATTCCAGCCATCCTAGCTGTTTCAGATTTTGGCAGTGGTGGGTTCTAGAAGGGGAGCCAGTGGCAAATCTGGTGATGTTGTTATAGGAGGTTGCCAGCTTGTTTAGATTAGTTTTGGATAGGTCGGTATATATGGGGGAGGCATAGAGTAGGGTGGAGATTAGATGGGTTTGAGCAACAGTAGTCCTGGCAGAGGGTGTAAGAAAGGCTTTAAGTCTGTAAAGGAAACCAAGTTTTCTATTAACTGCTTTGATTGTTAAGTTTATGTGATTGTCATAGTTAAGATTATCATCAATTGTTACACCTAAGAGTTTGGTGGTTGTGTCGGGTGCTATTACAGTACTATTATTTGATGTAATTGTGAAATTAATATGGGTAGACTTCTGTGTGGGAGTGAATAGCAATAGTTTAGTTTTTTTTGGGTTAAGGAGGAGACAGCATTGATGGAACCAGTTTTCAACTAAGGTAAGTACTCTTTGGGTACTGGACTGGAGTTCAGCTGAAGAGGCTGCGGCACAGATTAAAGTTGAGTCATCAGCATATTGTATGCAAGTGGTATGGGGGACGGTAGTTTTCAGATCATTAATGAAAATAGAAAAGAGGAGAGGTCCCAGAATAGAGCCTTCTGGGACACCCAGAGTGACTGGGAGCTGAGTAGATAGTTTGTTGTCCCAGAGGACTGCCTGTTGTCTGTTACCTAGATAAGACTTAAACCATTTGACTGCCTGAGTATCTAAGGAAAGTGATTGTAGTGTATCTAACATTAACTGATGATTAACCATGTCAAAGGCTTTAGAGAGATCTATAAAGAGAGCAGAGGAAAGCAGGTTGTTATTTCGATTTCTATTAATACAGTCAGAGAAGGATAAAAGAGCAGTTGTAGTGTTGTGGAATGGTCTAAAGCCATGCTGGCAGTCAGCCAGTAGCTTGTTTTGTAGGAGATGTTCGAGTAGCTGCTGGTGGATACATTTCTCCATGATTTTTGCTAAAGGAGAGAGTATGGCAATGGGATGAAAGTTAGTGAGTTCAGTTGAATTACCACCCCTATGCAATGGAATTATATGTGAAACCTTCCAAAGAGAAGGGATGGTACATTCTATAATAGTTCTGTTTATTAAGATGGAAATAGGGTAAGCTAGTGCACTAGCTGCCATTTGCAGATATTCAGCTGGGAGGAGGTCAGTTGATGGAGTACAAGGTATATGTTTTTGGAGAGGCCTATGGATGAGTGATGTTGGCACTAGTTGTAGAGTAAATGCAGGAGGATTATTAGCTGTTGAGGGTGGTGTAGTGGTGCTAGCTGGGGATAAGGTATTTGCTAGTGATTTAACTGATTCTGAGAAAAATCTATTAAATGTGTCTGCAATTTGGATGGGAGTGTTTTGAGTCAAGTTAGATTGGGTAGGAGTTTTGGAGTGACCTGGATGAAGTAGCCTGTTGATGCTTGACCAGAATTTTTGAGGATTATGTGGTTGGGTTTGTTGGAGTTCATGGTAGTAGTTTTTTGTCAAGAATAGTTCATTTTTTAGTAGTGTTTCTGAGTTGTCTAAAGTTTTGATGGTCTATAGGGTCTTTTGTATATCTCTATTTGGACCACATCTTATTTCTCTGTAGCATTTTGTGCCTGGTCTCTTTGGAGAGCCAAGGAGCAGGTTTGTTCCTGGTCTTCACTGTATGGGAGGGAGCATGGCGGTCAAGAATTAGAAGGCATTTGGAATTAAAGTATTACACTGCTTCATGAAGTGGTAGGTATTTTAGGGGTGACCAGTTGCAAGCTTTGAGCTCAGCTAGGTAGTTATCTGGGTTAAGATGTTTTTGTTCCGGGAAATCCTAAAGGTAGTTTGGCTGAGTATAGTGGTCTTTTGTCTACTTATAAAGGTAAGAGAGTGGTCACTAATATAATCAGGCAATATACCTGTTTTATATAGGAGAGGATTACTATTAGCTAATATCCAGTCTAAGGTACTTTTTTTATTGCTAGGTTTGTGGGTTCTGGTAGTAGAGGTGATGGTTTGATAGAAGCCATAAAGGTTAATGTGAGTAGTAGGTTTGGCTGAAGTACAGGAATACCAATCTATATTAAAATCTCCAAGGAGTATTGTTTCTTGTGGGAAGGATGCGGACAGCCAGCTAAGTAAATTTTCAAGAGTATTAATGTTATTACCTGGAGGGATATAGGCACAGATAATGTATAATGATTTATTTGTATTAATCTGGAGCTTAGTGATTAAGATTTCTGCATTGTTAGGAGTGGGAGGTTGAGTATCTAATATAGTAATTTGTAATTCAGATTTATACAATATTGCTACCCCACCACCTTTTTTGTTTAGACGATCATGCCTCAGGATATTATATCCAGGTGGTATTATATCATTGTTGTTAGTTACTGGCTTGAGCTAAGTCTCTGTTAGGCATAGGATGTCAAAAGAATATAAACCTAATAGTGCATGTAGCTGTGTAATTTTATTGTTTAGACTATGTATATTGAGGTGAGCTACAAGAACAGAGTTGGGGACACTAATTGGGGTTTCAGAGGTGGTATGGAATGATTGGGAATTAGTGTTGGAGTTTTCTGAGCCTGGATTAGGATGAATGTCCCCATGTAGAAGTAGGTGTTGCTGTGGTGTATGTGAGTGTTTTAATAGTTTGGAAAAAATACAGGTAGGCTTTCTCAGTTGGAGGTACCTAATGTGGGTTAATCTATGAAAGTGAGGTAGAAGGTAGGATGATAAAAATGTTGTGTTACAATGAGTTAGTGGAGATGAAAGGGAGAGAGGAGTTGTTTGTTTTAAGGGATGTTGAAAACTAGTATGGTTTAGGTATTCATAACTGGTGAGGAGATGTGATATAAGTAGAGAGGGAAGAATTATAAGAAAGAGGAACAGGTAAAAGAGTCTAGGTATGGCAGGGATAGGCATGTTAATAAGAAAGGAAAGTGAAGGTGAGATTGTATAGGGAAGGTTAGATAGAGGGAGGTACTAAGTAATTAGGAGTTAAGTGTTAAGTATGTAACAAGATAAGGTAGTGTATAGGTTGATATGGAGTGTGGGTGTGGCCGAGGGAGTATAAGTTGAGATGTAGTGGGGGGTGGGTGGAATTTGGGGGTAGGGTAGGGGAGCGGAGTGAGCTCGCAGGGCGAACAGAGCGGGTTAGAGCAAGTGAAGGAAGAGGTCCCAGAGTCAATCTGTGACCAGCAGATTATAATGGAGCAGACTGAAGTTCCAGGCAAGAGGTAATGTAGGTTTAAGATAAAACAGTGGCAAGGTAAATAGGGCTAGGCTAAAAGACTACAGAAGGAAGGAGACAAGATAGAGTAGAGTCAGATACACTGAAGAAGGTGCAGAGTGGACTATAAGAAATACAAGTGAGGTGGGAGTTAGGAGAAATTACAGAGCCTAGTGTGGAGAACCACCTAATGGTCAAAGGTTAAAACTACAGGCAGCACCAAAATAGAGGAAAAGAAAAAGTAGGACTCAGCTGGAGTAAACAATGTTATAGCAGAAAAGCTTATTATGTGGTAGGAGGGGGTATGGCTGCTGGGTAACTGGCTCAGGAGGAGGTTTCACACAGGAAACTGGACTACAAATACTACTTTGTATTATTTTAAAAATATGCAATTCAGCTTCAGAGCCTGTATAAGAGGAGACACATACTTTGCAGATGATTGCAAATTATGAGCAGTCAGAGAATCTCCGTGGACACAAATGTTCTCCAGGAAGGGCTGGCACAGACAAATAACTGGTTTCAGAGGCATGGACTAAAACTAAATGCCAAGAAACGCATAATAGTATTCTTTGGGAAGTCATCCACCCCTGGTAATTATCATATTGACAACACACCCCTTAGAGTTGTCCCAGTAGTCAGGGACTTAGGGACACACATGGATAGTAATCTAGCCTTTCACCATCACTTATCTACAGTGATGAAATCATTTTATGTTGCGCCACTTATAAACAAAGGTATGGCATCTAGGTCCAAAGAGGTCATTATTCCACTATATTCAGCATTCATCAGACCTATCATTGAGTACAATTCCCCCTTTGGTATGTACCTAACTGGGCACATCCAACAATTGTAATGTCCACAGAGGTTCCTCACTAAAATAATACAGGGTGTAAGTAACATGTCCTATGCAGGCCACCTCAAGGCCCTTCCGGTATTCTATTTCCTACAGGCTGTTGAGGGAAGATCTATGCCTGGCATGCACTCATTGCCAGATCCTGCTCTGATGGGCTTCCTGCATATCCATAAAACAAACAGCACCAGAATTACCCATTCTAAAGTCTTAAACCTTGCCTGTGAAATAAATAGGACCTTTTGGAGAGACAGGAATTTATCCCAGAGAGTATCCGTTCTATGGAACAGATTTCCTCCTTAAACCAATTTAAATATAACTTGGCAATTGGATGGAGAACAGGAAATTTGTCCCTGTTTTGGTAACTATGTCTCTAATGGATACAGAGAGCCTGTAAATGGCTCATCTCCCAGGTCCCTGCTTTAAATGTTTCATCTCCCAAACCCCTGCTTACAGTTATTAAATGAGCAAGAACTTCTTTGGGATACATGGCTTATAAAGGGCCTTGCAGTTGTTAGCATAGAAAACACCTATGAACCTATTATATGACAGTGGAACTACTTCTTTATGGTTAGCATGACTCATACAAAGCAGACTTGGCATGTATTATGGGAAAGAGAAAGAACTGAAGAAAAACAAGATCATGCTGATATGTTAAGCTCAGTTAGCAACCATTTTGCAGAAAATATAATACAATTCTATAAGAAGCAATCAGAGTGATTTTGAGGTGTTACCAATAGCTCAGAAAGCAAAGACAGAGTGGAAAAAAGTTTGTTTTTTTATTTTTAGTTCTAAGGTGGAGTTTTACATTAATAAGTATTTATATTAAGTCTTCCATGGTTACGATAACCAGGCAAACACTTTAGGAATAGCAGTAGATTTACCTCTAAAAAACAACAATAACAGTGCTGAGGATAGCTGATAGGCCAGATGTTTTTGCACTTGACAGCAGAGAAATGGTAAATGGCAAGTTCTTGATTAAGTGTCTGTATTATTCACCAGTGTAAATTCAAGAAATACTGGAGGTACTCATTTATTTAACAGGTTTATTGTAAACATCCAATCAGGAAATTAAAATAGTGGTATTTCCTGGTTTCTTATTTCCATGACTAAATTAAGCAAACACAGTACTTCTGGCTTACAGCTATACAGAACAGTACCATTTTGGTTACACAGTGTACACAACCTCTCGAGGAGACATTGTCGATTCTCTACATTGTATCCACCATGGCATGCACCTGCACCAGTGATCTTGCTTTATAAATGATGACTGGTGTACTTAATGTAAAATAATGGTAGGACACATATCTTACATTAATTTGTGTGCTAGATGTCCTTTGTATGGCATCTTAAGGTGAAACATTTGAAAGATGCTGTGTCTTTGTGTTTCTCATACTGGGAAACTAAGTTCTAGTTAAGGAAAACACTACCTATCTATTTGCAACCCACATTCCAAGATCAGGTAATAAGAAAACACATACATAAAATTACTTTTAACTAAAATTGCTTTTGGCTAACTAATGCAAGAAAGCCTTCATTAGGTCCGTGACAACTTAAATCAAGAAAAACACATAGCTATCTAACCATAAACATAATCAAATTAGAACACTATAAATATAAAAATACATCTGTCTAATAATATGTAATAAATATCCATCCATGTGCAGTGTTTTTCTTAACTAGGATTTAGTTTGATCTAATCAGTAGCAGTGTGTGGGGATGGGCACTTGCTGTTCTAAAATGCACTTTTACAGCCCTGTTTATATTGGTTACCATGAATAGGCTGGTTTAAAATTAATTAATAAGCATATTTTTCACACCTACGTCTAAGTATATAAAAGCTGATATGTTTAACATTGTTAAAATATTCCTGATTTTTTTTTGTTACTGAGGATTGCTTGCTTGTCTGTGACAAATAAAAGCTTGTTGCTTTGGGATGCTACCCGGGTTTCATGATTTTTGGAAATTATTTTGGCTGAGATTGGAACTAGACAGATTCCTGTGCTTGTTTATTTTTTTCAATGTCAAATAAAACACACAGACAATGGCTGTCAATAAAATGGTACTGGAAAGTAGAACAGAATGGCACTTTCATAAAAAAAAGTGGTACTTACGTATTATCGCAACCACATTTTCAAGCGAATGGTGGTTGCTTTTCCTTGTGTCATCTGGGACCGATTAAGTACGAGAAAACCTCAGATGCATGTTTTATTTAATGTGTTCTTGTTTTTAGGAGGGTTTCTCACTTCAGATGAAAAAAAATTAAGGTTTGAAATAATAGGTTTCCCCATTTACTGCCAGTGTCTCAAGATGTCAGTTAAGCAAGTTCCCCCATTCCACACTTAAAACACGTTCCGCGTTCCTTTTTCTCAGCCTTTGCCCTGACAACAGAAAGCATCGGGAAACAAAAAGCCGAAGCAGTGACTCCTTACAAAGTGATCGGGAAGGGTAGTAGACTGTTAAACACTATCTTGATGGATTTTTTATTTATTTTTTGGTTTGTAAAACGAGTATGGGTTTTCAAACGTGGCTTGCAATTTTTGGTTTTTAATCCGTTGGAGGATTTAGACGTCTGATAGGAAGCAAAGACAATCAAGGGGATTTTCGAGTAGAAAGCGGCGGCAGTACTGCAAAATCATTTAAACATCTGATTAACCTCTCTAATATAATTGATCCATAAAGTGAGACTAGCATTGGGGGGATGAAAGAACGTTAGCAGATGCAAAAGATTTTGAAGTACTGCTGTTTTCGACTTACAAATGTCTCCCGTGATTGTCTTTGCTTCCCATCAGACATTCTTCTGATCTATGTAAAAGGGCACAGAGACTGCAGCTAGTTTCTCCAGTCAAGCCACTGCAGAGTCGATGAAGAAGCAGCGGAAGAAAATGGCGACTGCTTTACCAAGCCCTCTGTTTACAACCCACCCTTACATCACACCTTAAAATGATTGAACTTTCTTGTAAAACACATATGACTGACCTTACAAGGTAAGACCAAACATCTGTTCTTCAATTTTACGACAATTATCGCAGCATGAAAATGTGGTTGCGATAATACGTAAGTACCAAAAAGTAACTGTTGTTAATGCTCCTAGTGTTCTTGCACAATCTACACCAATCAACACAAAACTTAAAAAAAAAGTAACAAAATGAAGGCAATTTCAACAATGTCACAATGTATGCCCCAAAAAAACACTCATATAAATAATAATTGAAATGAACCGGCTGGAGACCAAAGTTTTTTGTCTTTATTTCCTAATTTGTTTATCTCTCTCTCTCTCTCTCTCTATATATATATATATATATATATATATACTGGGGTCTATATTTGACCACCGAACTTTCAAAATTTTGAGTGTTCTAATATCGAACCCTATTAATCGAAAATTTAAAACATTGAACATATGGAACAGCAAATTTTTTCCTAGGGAAAAAATTTGCTGTTCCAAAACACATGCACACCAAACAAACAGTGATCCACACACACATACACACAGGGTTGGGAGGGTGGCGGAATAGTTAAGGTGTTTGCCTTACAAACACAAGGTGCAGGGTTTGAGTCTCACAAGGGATAATTGGCTAGGCTTAAAATGGCTCGCAAGGACAGTTAGCTTACTATGAACCTATTGTACGCTAGAGTTGCCCTTTTAAACATTTTCTGGGTGGAAGGATGACATAATGGTTAAGGTGTTTACCATAAAGAGACAAGGTGCAGGGTTTGATTCTCACATGGGGTAACTGGCTAGGCTTCAAGTGGCCCAAAAGGGCAGCTAGCCTAGTACTAATCTATGAATCTATGACTCTAAACTCTTACACCTAACCCTACACTAAACAATGCATACACCACTAACTATCCACTTACCTTAACCCAAACCCTAACCCTAAAGTTCATCACTACCTCACCCTTGCCCTAACCCTAACTCACCCACCCCGCCCTAACCCTCACATCCACACAATCGCACATTTACCTGACCCACGCCCTAACCCTAACTCACCTAACCTGCCCTAACCCTCACGTCCACACAATCGCACACTTACCTGAACCCGACCCGTAACTTTCCACCACAGCACTGAAAATACCAAAGCAACAGAAACAGACAACCAAATTCTTTCCCTAGGAAAAACATTTGTTTTTCTCTTTCTTTGATATTTTCAGTGTTCGCTGAAAATGGGTCGATATTAGAACACTCAAAATTTTGAACATTCAGTGTTCTAATATAGACCCATATATTGCTGCTGATTTTGTTTAAAGCTCACAGGTGGTTCCACAATGGTATCCAATAGAGCTTTATAAAATATTTTTATTTTTAAGTAATGACATTGGAATGAAAGGTTACAAATTATTTGAAACTATTCGAAAGTTCCAAAGATTACCATAGCATTTGTTTACAAGTTGTCATCATTTTATTGTAGGTAGATGAATGTCATGGTACTGAAAAAAATTAATCTGTTTTTGTGCACAGACACATAAGTAGTGCAATAAATTATGGAGGGTTAGTCCTTAACCCAATATACATACAAAGTATGCTGTAAACTAGCTGCTTTGTTGAGCAACTATATAATTTTGTTGTTGTAGTTGTTGCTTTTAAAAGTGTGTGTGTGTATTGTATGTAGTACCCCCAATGAAGTCAATGAAGATATGGCATTGATAGTCTGTCAGTCAATGACACGATGCCCCCATTGCAGTCAATCAGGATAGAAATGGGGGTATTGCACTGCACAAGAACCTTGTTTTGAACTAAGTGGGCTTTTATATTTATCTTCCTGTGACTTTGCAGACACCAGACCTATAAAAGTCCTGCTTCCATTGTCTTTTTGGACTAAGTTTTTGGGTTGTGGGAGGAAGATGAAAACTCCAGCTAAACAAATCCACATGGGTATTTAAACAGCATGTAAATACGGCACAGAAGGGATCCCCAATGTGTGTACAAGGGATCCTCAATGTGTACTAAGCTAGAGGCTTGAAGGATAAGCTCCATGAGGTAGCAATACTATTAGAATAATTTTCTTTTTTAAACAATCACTGTAAAATGTATTCTTCTGTACCAGTGTTCATTAACCTTAATTCTATAGTCCTGGGTTTAATTCCATCTTTCTCCATTTGCATATGTAGTGAGTCAGAGCAAGTCACTTAATCATACAGTCATCTCAGGTTAGTCCAGAAAGCAGCAGTTACACCTGATGAGTATATCCAGTTAAAATAATCTGGTAATAATTATATTAATCCAGGATGTGACTGTCAATGGTCAAAAGCCAACCCACATCTCCAGTCAACAAACTTGCTTATTTGATTTCATTAATTAACCAAGATAGTCCAAGTGAACTAAAGCAGCTCCTTCTTAACGATGGCTTAGGGAGCAGAGAGACACATTTTAATAAGTAGAGTGATGTTTAAAATATCTTAAACAAGAATATGTAAGATACAATGCATGCTATAAAATGCATATACAATGAAGTTTGAAAATCACAGTTTACATAGATTATGTAAAACAGCTGTAATGAAATTATACACACACACACACACACACACACATATATATATATATATATATATATATATATATACACACACACACACACACACACACACACACACACACACACACACACACACATATATATGTATATGTGTAATATATATATATATATATATATATATATATATATATATATATATATATATATATATATATATATAAGCACGTGTAAATCATGTAATTAATACAATGAATAACATACCTAAGCTTTACATGTTTAACCCTGCTTTGGCTGCTTATTTCAGAATTATGTGGTATTTATGCTAATTACAACTAATTAACAATAATATCTCTCACTGTGTTTTTATATATATATATATATACATATATATATATATATATATATATATATATATATATATATATATATATATATATATATATATATATATATATATATATATATATATATATATATATATATATATATCAGAGTACTGGTTCTTAATGAGTGATTAGAGTTCAGAAGAAAAAAATACACAGATTTGCATAGTAATTTGGCCATCACAGTTAATATGTGCAAATACTAAAATCTATTGTAAACAAATCATTGTAAATATATTGTTTTATCTGTGTTATTATTTTGTTGGTTATTATGGCATAGGAAATAGGAACACATTACATTTTCATGGTGTATTTGTGACTGTTATGGTATGTCAAATATATTTTGCTAAAAGCAATGGGAACAAATTCCCAGGTTTGTCACTGCTGCATTAGTCATTCATTTACTGCTATACCACTGCTGACATTTTTTGTCTCAGTTTCCATATTAAATTGTGTTTTGCAAACCTCTAATGATTTAGCCTTCCATGTTTACCTCCACATTTCAACAGGTATCCATTCAATTGTTTCAGGCAGCCACTGTGGGATTTCATTTGATCACGTTGTCTCCTGTGCGGTCTTATTACCACTCCATGCAGATAGTCGACTTACAGTTATGCAAATGCAGTAGTGCATTCGCATAAGTGGAGTTGACTGTCTGGTGCACAAATGTTTGTGCATTCAACATTCTTATTTTCGGCACATTTCAACGAACAGAATGTTGTTCGCACAAACAATAGTAAACCTGTATATATATATATATATATATATATATATATATATATATATATATATATATATGGGTCTACTTCATATGAAGTAAATTTCATATGAGCGACATTTATTTCACCAAGACCAAAACACCTAATACCATTTAATCAAAACTCATTAACACTGACACATGAAATTAAAAGCATTATGTCCTTTTGCCAACTGTAGCATGATCCTGGAGCTTGTATATATAGTTGGGGGTGTGAGGGGCACAGCCCCCACATTGGAGTGTGCGGGTGGCATACCCCCCCCCTATAGTTTAGATAAATATTGTTGTCTGAAAAGAGTTAGTCATATCAGTTATAAGTATCCATGTGCATGTTTGAAATGTATGAAGTGTGTTGGGGGGGGCTACACCCCCCAAATATATATACCAGGATGGTGCTACAGTGGGGAAAAGGGCATAATGCTTTTAATTTCATATGTCAGTGTTATGAGTTTCAATCAAATGGGTTTTAGGTGTTTTACACGTTAGATGAATATCAATCAAATGAACTGTCGATCATATGAAGTAGACCTGTATATATATATATATATATATATATATATATATATATATATATATATATATAGATATATAAGTGGCGTTGACTGTCTGGTGCACAGCATTCTTATTTTCGGCACATTTCAACAAACAGAATGTCGTTCACACAAACAATAGTAAACTTGTATATATATATATATATATATATATATATATATATATATATATTTATATATATACAGGTCTACTTCATATGATCAACACATCTGGACACAGGAAGGACGACAAGGAGACATGGTGGTGGAATGAGGAAGTACAGGAGAGTATACAGAGAAAGAGGTTGGCAAAGAAGAAGTGGGATTGTCAGTGAGATGAAGAAAGTAGACAGGAGTATAAGGAGATGAGGTGCATGGCAAAGAGAGAGGTGGCGAAGGCTAAGGATAAGGCATATGAAGAGTTGTATGAAAGGTTGGACACTAAGGAGGGAGAAAAGGACCTGTACCTATTGGCTAGACAGAGGGCCCGAGCTAGGAAAGATGTGCAGCAGGTAAGGGTGATAAAGGATAATGAGGGAAACATACTCACTAGTGAGGAGTGTGTGTGAGGAGATGGAAAGAGTACTTTGAGGGGTTGATGAATGAAGAGAATGAGAGGGAGAGAAGGTTGGATGATGTAGGGATAGTGAATCATGAAGTACAATGGATTAGCAAGGAGGAAGTAAGGATAGCTATGAAGAGAATGAAGAAAGGAAAGGCTGTTGGCCCAGATGACATACCTGTGGAAGCTTGGAGTTGTTTAGGTGAAATGGCAGTGGTGTTTTTAACCAGATTGTTTAATGAAATCTTGGAAAGTGAGAGGATGCCTGAGGAATGGAGAAAAAGTGTTTTGGTACAGATTTTTAAGAATAAGGGTGATGTGCAGAGCTGTAGTAACTACAGACGGATTGAACTGATCAGTCACAGCATGAAGTTATGGGAGAGAGTAGGGGAAGCCTGGTTAAGAAGGGAGGTGATGATTAGTTATCAGCAGTATGGTTCCATGCCGGGAAAGAGCACTACAGATGCGATGTTTGCTCTGAGAGTGTTGATGGAGAAGTACAGAGAATGGCGGAAGGAGTTGCATTGTGTTTTTGTAGACTTAGAGAAAGCATGTGACAGGGTGCCTAGAGAGGAGTTGTGGTATTGTATGAGGAAGTCAGGAGTGTCAGAAAAGTATGTAAGAGTGGTACAGGATATGTATGAGGGTAGTGTGACAGTGGTGAAGTCTGCGGTGGGAGTGACAGATGCATTTAAGGTGGAGGTGGGGTTACATCAAGGATCAGCTCTGAGCCCTTTATTATTTGCAATGGTGATGGACAGGTTGACAGACGAGATCAGACAGGAGTCCCCATGGACTATGATGTTTGCAGATGACATTGTGATCTGTAGTGAGAGTAGGGAACAGGTGGAAGAGACACTGGAGAGATGGAGATATGCTCTAGAGAGAAGAGGAATGAAGTTCAGCAGG